>NC_079189.1:88701655-89001905 GCF_029499605.1 Hyla sarda
AAAGCGGAGCATTACCAAAATCAATGTGTGAGGCGAGTATAATATTGTTAAAACCAGATAAGAAGGAGGAGGGAATAGAGTTGTATAGACCAATATCATTATTAAAGGGGTACTCTGGCACTAAGACATCTTATCCCCTATTCAAATGATAGGGGATAAGATGTCTGATCGCGAGGGTCCCGCCGCTGGGGTACCCCTTTAAATTCTGATATCAAAATTATAGCTAAGACTTTGGCCAACAGAATACAGACAATTATTTTGGGGGTAATAAATAAGGATCAATGCAGGTTTATACCTGGAAGAACAACGAAGGAGAACATCCATAGAGTGTTCACAAATATACAGTTAAGTGAGAGAGGGGGGGGTCCCACTCCATCTTGTCTCTTAATGCAGTTAAAGCATTTCACAGGGTGGAGTGGGATTTCCTTTGGGGAGTATTAGGAAAATATAGTATGGGTGGTGAACTGATTAAAGTGATTAAATTGATGTACTCTGGGGCCACGGCAAGGATAAATATAGACAGCAGGAGTTTGAAAGGTTTTAAATTGTTTAGAGGAACTAGGCAGGGTAGTCCCCTCTCTCCCCTGCTATTTGCAATGGTCAACCATTGGCTAGAATTATTAGAGATGATACAATAATAACGGGATTTGGAGCAGGGAAGAAAGGGGACAAGATTACAATGTATGCAGATGATGTCCTGTTGTTTTTGGAGAATCCTAAAAGGTCTTTGTCAAGAGTAATTGAAATAAGTATGGTAGTTTTTCGGGATTAATAATTAACTGGTCAAAATCAGTCATTATGCCACTAGGTGAAGAGAATATAGGACAGACATTTGGATTAAAGGGGTATTCCATGGAAAACTTTTTTTTTCATATATCAACTGGCTCCAGAAAGTTAAACAGATTTGTAAATTACTTCTATTAAAAAATCTTAATCCTTTCAATAATTATCAACTGCTGAAGTTGAGTTGTTGTTTTCTGTCTGTCAACAGTGTGCAGTTCCCGAGACAAGCAGAGATGTCAGCAGAAAGCAGAGTAGAAGAGGTTTGCTATGGGGATTTGCTTCTACACTGGGCGGTTCCCGAGACACGTGTCATCAGAGAGCACTTAGACAGAAAAAAACAGCTCAACTTCAGCAGCTCATAAGTACTGCAATGATTAAGATTTTTTAATGGAAGTAATTTACAAATCTGTTTAACTTTCTGGAGCCAGTTGATATATAAAAAAAAGTTTTTTCCTGGATAACCCCTTTAAAAGTGATAAAAATAGGAGAAAAATTTAAATATTTCGGGGTATATCTATCAAATGAGAGAGGGGATTATCATTAAATAAATACTTTAAAAGTAATTAAAGAAATGGAAAAGAAAGCAAAAATATGGAATGATTAAAATTTATCCAAAGCATAAAAAATAATACTAATTAAGTCAGTATTGATGCCAAAGATTTTGGGTCGACTCCAATTTGGTGTGAGACGAAACTGTTTAAAAAGATTATCTCAATTTTTAATTCATTAATTTGGGGGAGAAAAAAAACAAGAATTAAGTTGGAGTACTTATGTCAAATCAAGGGAAATGGTGGAATTGAATTTCCAGACATATATAAGTATTTCTTGGCGGGGCAGATTTACTTTTTGATTGAAGGGAAGAAATTAGCTTTTTTTGAGTTTCAGTTGTCTGGTATTGATGGGGTATTTATAGATATTTTCCAATTGTTGGAATCAGGAAAGTTGGAAGAGGATAAATGCAGTTCTGAAGAATATTAGTTATGCATCCCCAAATATGAACCATAGGATAATACAATTTAATATTGTTTATAGACTCTATTATACGCCATTTTTTCTGGAAAAGATAGTAAATGTAATAGGTGTAAAAAAGAGAAGGCAGGACATACTTATATATTTTGGAGCGGTCATGAGATTGTTGATTACTTGAAAGAAGTATTTAGTAAAGTTGAAGAGATAACTGATACATGTAGGGAGTTCTCCCCCAAGACAGCAATCCTGGGGAATAATTTGACTAAGAAAGCAAGTAAAAAAATAAAACAAGATGTTTGAGAATGTTTTTTTATGCTCGTTTGCTGATAAAAAAAATCATGTAATAGTTTTTTTTTTCTTCTCTTCTTTGTAGCAGTTGTGTTGTTGTGAAGGGGTAGGGAATCAGGGGCCGGAACTAAAAGACGATTAAATGGTGAATGATTACGGGGTGGAAGTGGAAAGGATAAGTAAATAAAATTTGGTTCTGACTTTTGCCTCCCGGCACCCAGCCACCTATGTTGATTAATGACTGTAGGAATGGGAGGGGGGGGGGGGGGGCGAAGGGTCGTTAATGGATTGATGTAGATGGTTTTCTTTTTTGGAAATTTGTAACTTTGTGATACAAAATTAATAAATAAAAGAAATTATCATTCTACAAAAAAAAAAAAAAAAGAAATGTGAGAAAACAAATGAATAAAAAGCTATAAAAAAGTCCAGTCTAAAGAAAAATGGTAGCGATAAAATCTACAGATCATAGGGCAAAAAAAGAGCCTATGTACATCCCTGTATACAGAAAAATAAAAGAGTAAAAGGGGAGAGAAAAGGACAATTTTAAGCATATTAATTTTCTTACAAAAAGTAGTAAAATAAAACAAAGCCTATATAAATTGGGTATAATTGTAATTGTATGGACCTACAGGGTATGGAAAGCATTTAATAGTGCATTATGTAGAAGCAGAAAACACAAATGATGTGGGGCGGCTTCCCGGGGTCGGGTCCGCGCTGCTTCTGGCTCCGGTGTGGCCTCTATGCGTCGTTGCTATGCGCTGCGAGGAGCAATGACGAGTGACGAGACGTCAATCATCATTGCGTAGCGCAGCGCATAGCAATGACGCATAGATGCCACACCGGAGCCAGAAGCAGCGCGGACCAGAGCCAGAAGCAGCGCGTACCCGACCCCGGCAACAGGTAATCATAAAACTGGGGATAGGGGAGGCAATGGGGAAGCGGCGCCGATAGCCAGGGGGAGAGAAGCGGCGACAGCAGGGCTCTAGACCTCAGGAAAGACAGGGGGAGAGAAGCGGGCAGCGACGGCCTCTCTCCCCCGGCCTTTCCTGAGGGCTTCTGCGGGGTCAGAAACAGTGTATCGGGGTATACACATGCACACACACGCACTCTCATTTTACCAAGGATATTTGGGTAAAAAACTTTTTTTACCCAAATATTCTTGGTAAAATGAGGGTGCATGTTATAGGCCGGTGCGTGGTATACCCCGATTAATACGGTGTGTATATATATATATATATATATATATATATATATATATATATATATATATATATAAAAATAGTGTGGTACTGACCACTGCATAGGTTAGGTCTCCCAAAATTGATTAGAAAGAATAATAGTAAAGGGAACCTTTAAAATATTGATTTAAATTTTTATCCTTAAAAAACGTACAAAAAACAAAATAATAAATAGTAATTATTCTTGACCGCCACCAGTGTGTATAATACTTTTAGTTCAAACAATGTTCATAATTCCGTAATGATTCTGAAAGTTCAAACAATGTTCATAAGTTCCTGTGTGTTAAAGGTCTATTGATCAATCTCAGTATAGGGGCCTATTCACATAAGTGGCCGCTGTGCTTGCGTTATTCTCCTTTTCTTATTTCAGTGTGTAGTAAACGCATCCATATTGAAATGCCAATGCTGTACAACAACAATTCCGTCATATATTGCTCGTAATGCTGTGTTTAATTGCAATTATTCCAACATAATACTATACGCTTGTTCACATCCATGCCGGTTGCGACATATTTGTTGTATTCCAAATAGATTGGTTCATTAGTACACAGGGTTAATCGCCGTCCCGGGCGTATATCCAACACCCTATGTGTGAGCTTGTTCACACTCCTACTAGTTAATCGCCAACCTGGATATATATCCAACCCCCTATGTATGTGCTTATTCACACTGCTGCCGGTTGATTGCCGTTCTGGGCGTATATCCAACACCTTACGTTAGTGCTTATTCACACTCCTGCTGGTTGCGATATATTGATAATTTTCTGATTAGGGTTCTTCAATAAATCGCAATTTCTCCGGCTAGGCGTATATCCTCCACAATATAACACTCTCCGATTGTAATTGATTTAAATCCCATATAAACATATACGGACCTAGTTATTCGTCCTCATATTTGTTTTATTTTTGTAGCTCTAATATCCACTCTGCGTTATTAGATTTTAGCTCTATGTTCACATTATTGTGTTCATGTCTCAACCTTTTTTCTCTCCTTGAGACGTTCACAGTCACCACAGCACCTCATTCATACAGTGTTATCTGTTCATTAATATTATACTGAGGTGTATATATTCACTGCACTGAAGAGCTCTATATAGTGAATATTCAAGGTGTAATTCATACACCTCGATTCTTCACTATTACTTATAGTGAGTATATTAATATGTATGTGAACACATCAACCATCACAATATCAATAATTCACCACATGCATATTTCACACAATTTGTAGCCTTTTTGTTATTCATGCATAAATAGGCTGTTATATATATTCAGGTGTGACTGGGTGATTGCATATAAACCTCTGAGTATGTAAAGACTCTGTTCACATTGTATTGCGGTCACACATATTATTCAGCGCATATGGAGCCAAGTGCAGATGTAAGGATATGGTCCGATTTAAATATTTATATAGTAGATTTATAATTAAGCGAAATATGTGAGGTTCAAGCGTTGGTAATCATTGATTGTAGTTATATTTGATATGCACAGTCTATAATGCGATTGTCAGCAACTTATGACCTTTATCGTATTGGTATATTTAAATATGTACTTATTTCTTTTTGTTATCCATTTGCATACTTGGTATATTTAATACAAGTGTTCCGTAATTGTTATTCACTTAGTATTATGTTTCATTTCTCACAGGAATCCATTTACACTTTACATGCATGCATTGCCTTATATGTTGAAAGGTCAATAGAAAAAATGTAGATCAAAAGAAAAACCTGGTGTAGATCAAGGATGCAGTTCATATTGTCTAGGTTTGACGCGTTTCTTTTGCCAGGTCTTCAGGAACCATATTAGGCCATTTTCTTTTATCAGAAGTATAGAGCCAGGTTGTTTGATGTCCGACACTGATGGCGGTCAGCACCAAATGCCGCCATTGTATCTTCCTTAAATAGGACGTGATTCCCACTCCACCCTCCTTCCTTTCTGGTTCTACCTATCACTGCTTGCTACGTCAGTTACCTGGCGTGTCTATGTGCAGAGAAGGTGTGTATTGGGACCAGGTGTATGGGGGAGTGTATTCTGGTCAGGGTTAGGGTAGTAACACACGTTCTAACCAAACTGTCAGTTTCTGTTTAAGTGGAAATACTGAGGCTGCAGTGATATATTAATACAAAAAATCGACATTCTTATTATTGAAGCGCTACAAATTTATTGGCCGATCAGATATATAGCTATAAAAAAATGTATTTTATTATTTATTTTATTTAACTTTATTATTTTGTGAGAAGTATATCAGGGACACGAGGGGAAAGGATTATTTGATTTTTCCTACTTTATATGAAACTTGAAAATGCTATGAATTCATTCAATCCCTTGGGCTTGACTGAATCCATAAGAAATGTCCATTTAGCTTCTACTTGTAGGAGCATTTTATCCCAGTTCCCCCCTCTCACTGGGGGCTTAACCACTTCCAGTACCTGTACCTTTAGTTCTCTAGGGTCACCGTCGTGACTGCATGAGAAGTGATTTCCCACTGGGGTGTCTCTCCGATGCCTTATATCAGCTAGATGTTCCTGTACCCTATTTTTCAATGTTCTAAATGTTTTGCCTACATAGTTGACCGGGCATGGACAACTCAACATATAAACCACCCCTTTCGTATTGCAATTTGCCCAATGTTTCAGGGGGAATAACTTTTGATTAGTGGCACTTTCACGATGATTACCCCTTTTAATATCAAAATCTCCCAATATTTTTGGAAGATTGTTCAAGGATCATGCCCGCTCTAGCTGGGAAATATCAAGTCTAGAAAGCTGTCTCGCAAACTCTATCGTACCAAGAGGCCTAAGAATCCCACTAGCACCAGCATCACGGATACAAACACCAAATATAAAAAATCGTTGGGAGAAAGAGGCAACAGAGAGCTCCCTTCGTTTGATGCGTATCCTTCTGGAAGAGGAGAAAATACAATTTGAACAAATAACGGCCAAATTAAATCAAACAATAGAGAATATAAAAATATTTAAAGAAGATTCTACATTTTCAAATAAAGAAAAAATACTAGAAGAAACAGTATCAAAATTTGTGGCATATATAAAAGAGCGTTAACATATACAGTTTAAACGCGATCTTCAGGACTTTAAAAATAAACAAGAATACGAAATCTTACGTAATTCAGGGGCTCAACCTCAAGAAACGGATATATCATCCTCTGAATGCGAGGAATCGGATCCTGAAAGGCCACAAAGTAATTACTATATTCCAAGAGGCACGAGAGATAGAGGATTCAATAGAGGTAGAAGGAGGGGAGCGAGAGGCCCTAGAGGATCAAGGGGTGGACGAGGTGGTTTTTTAGACAATCCGTCGAACATATCCAATTACCTGCTCAGGAGTGGGGCCCAATAAACATACAGGACTCAGTAAGCACAACACATAGTGCAAACACTTCAAAAGATCTGCAAGTTATAAATCTATCAGGGAAAATATTAAGTGAGGCCGAAATGAATTTATTAGCCAGAGGACTCACTTTTGTTCCCACTGTAAAATTTTACCCATTTACATGGGTTAAAGATTTTAATTTGTTTACAAGAAAATTGAAATGGAGGAAATATTTCCTTCTACAAGATCAAAAACAAAGTAGAGAAATGGGGTTAGAATTAGATGACATACCATTATTTCACAACATGGTTGATCTAACAAGAGAAGCATCGTTAGGTGAAGGACTGGGGCCATTCACTAAATTACATAAAAAGAGTACAAGACCAGCCCCGATTGGAGATTATAGCAATATAGAAATGTTTACAGATGTTGTAACAAAAGCCCTGAGGTCCCTGGACCCCAGGTCCAGTGTATTACAAAATCTCACTAGAGCAGAAGAACAGGCACTAAGAACTTTGGAGCGGGATTCCTCCCTGGTCATCAAACCCTCGGACAAAGGGGGAAACATTATATTGATGACCAGGGATGAATATAAAAGGATGTGCCTCAACCTACTAGATGACAGGCAATGCTATCAGCGTCTGCCGGAAAATCCTACAAAAAAATTTAGTGCTGAGTTGTTACAGATACTGAATGAAGCCAAAACAGAGAAATTGATAAGTAATGCTGAATATGAATATCTAAAACCAGACATGCCACAAACAGCATGTTTTTATACTATTCCCAAGATACACAAGGGGTACCCCCCACTGAAGGGAAGACCCATTGTGTCAGGAGTGGATAACTTGACGCAAGCCCCAAGTCAGTATGTGGACCAAGTGCTTAGACCATTTGTATACTCACTACCATCATATGTACGGGATACAATGGATGTACTGAGGAGACTCGAGGGATTAGTTCTTGAGGAAGGGTCCTATTTGGCGTCTTTGGACGTAGAGGCGCTATACTCGAGCATTCCACATGACTTGGGGCTTAAAGCCACTGAGTCCTTTCTAAAAACTAGGGGACTTCAATACATTCCACACAATGATTTCGTCATCCGATTGTTGTCATTTGTTCTTACTAAAAATTATTTTGTCTTCGAGGGGAGGTCCTTCCACCAGCAGCGTGGAACAGCTATGGGAAGCCCTTGCGCCCCCAGTTACGCTAATCTTTATTTAGGCTGGTGGGAGGACCAAACCGTATTCGGAGACGAAATGATTGAATGGACACAACATATTAGTTTATGGATACGTTTTATAGATGATATCCTGCTAATTTGGACGTCATCTAAAAAAAAATTTGAAGAGTTTGTACAAAGTCTGAATAGTAATGCATTCAATCTCAGATTTACTCACATGATTAGTCAATATGAAATCGAGTTTTTGGACATTAAAATAAAACTGACAACTAATAACACTATTGAGACCACGCTTCATAGGAAAGAGACAGCCACAAATACCCTTTTCGGTGGGAGAGTCATCACCCTCTCCCCCTGAGGAAGGGTATACCGACAGGACAATATCTACGGGTAAAGCGCAATTGTTCAAGCCTTTCAGAATTTCAAACTAAAGCTATGGAGTTAAGACAACGACTGAGGGAAAGGGGATACCCCAATAAAGTCCTAAAAAAAGCTTATCACAGGGCCCTTAAAAGCCCTAGGACAGAATTATTGATTCCAAAACCCAAACAGGATGGAGAGGAGGTTCTCAGAATAATAGGCAACTATGATGCTAAATCAAGGGAGGTGAGAGAAATCTTCCAAAAATATTGGGAGATTTTGAGGGCAGATAAGACACTGGCCGTAGTGCTACCCGAAGATCCCTCTATAACATATCGAAGAGGTAGGAATTTGAAAGATAGACATATAAGAAGCAATTTTGAACCAGAAAGAAGCCAGGAGACCTGGTTAAAAAAGGTACCTATCCATGTAGTGGATTCATTGTATGCCCACATATTAAAAGGGGTAATCATTGTGAAAGTGCCACTAATCAAAAGTTATTCCCCCTGAAACATTGGGCAAATTGCAATACGAAAGGGGTGGTTTATATGTTGAGTTGTCCATGCCCGGTCAACTATGTAGGCAAAACATTTAGAACATTGAAAAATAGGGTACAGGAACATCTAGCTGATATAAGGCATCGGAGAGACACCCCAGTGGGAAATCACTTCTCATGCAGTCACAACGGTGACCCTAGAGAACTAAAGGTACAGGTACTGGAAGTGGTTAAGCCCCCAGTGAGAGGGGGGAACTGGGATAAAATTCTACTACAAGTAGAAGCTAAATGGACATTTCTTATGGATTCAGTCAAGCCCAAGGGATTGAATGAATTCATAGCATTTTCAAGTTTCATATAAAGTAGGAAAAATCAAATAATCCTTTCCCCTCGTGTCCCTGATATACTTCTCACAAAATAATGAAGTTAAATAAAATAAATAATAAAATAAATTTTTTCATAGCTATATATCTGATCGGCCAATAAATTTGTAGCGCTTCAATAATAAGAATGTAAATTTTTTGTATTAATATATCACTGCAGCCTCAGTATTTCCACTTAAACAGAAACTGACAGTTTGGTTAGAACGTGTGTTACTACCCTAACCCTGACCAGAATACACTCCCCCATACACCTGGTCCCAATACACACCTTCTCTGCACATAGACACGCCAGGTAACTGACGTAGCAAGCAGTGATAGGTAGAACCAGAAAGAAAGGAGGGTGGAGTGGGAATCACGTCCTATTTAAGGAAGATACAATGGCGGCATTTGGTGCTGACCGCCATCAGTGTCGGACATCAAACAACCTGGCTCTATACTTCTGATAAAAGAAAATGGCCTAATATGGTTCCTGAAGACCTGGCAAAAGGAACGCGTCGAACCTAGACAATATGAACTGCATCCTTGATCTACACCAGGTTTTTCTTTTGATCTACACTTTTTTCTATTGACCTTTCAACATATAAGGCAATGCATGCATGTAAAGTGTAAATGGATTCCTGTGAGAAATGAAACATAATACTAAGTGAATAACAATTATGGAACACTTGTATTAAATATACCAAGTATGCAAATGGATAACAAAAAGAAATAAGTGCATATTTAAATATACCAATACGATAAAGGTCATAAGTTGCTGACAATCGTATTATAGACTGTGCATATCAAATATAACTACAATCAATGATTACCAACGCTTGAACCTCACATATTTCGCTTAATTATAAATCTACTATATAAATATTTAAATCGGACCATATCCTTACATCTGCACTTGGCTCCATATGCGCTGAATAATATGTGTGACCGCAATACAATGTGAACAGAGTCTTTACGTACTTAGAGGTTTATATGCAATCACCCAGTCACACCTGAATATATATAACAGCCTATTTATGCATGAATAACAAAAAGGCTACAAATTGTGTGAAATATGCATGTGGTGAATTATTGATAATGTGATGGTTGATGTGTTCACATACATATTAATATACTCACTATAAGTAATAGTGAAGAATCGAGGTGTATGAATTACACCTTGAATATTCACTATATAGAGCTCTTCAGTGCAGTGAATATATACACCTCAGTATAATATTAATGAACAGATAACACTGTATGAATGAGGTGCTGTGGTGACTGTGAACGTCTCAAGGAGAGAAAAAAGTTTGAGACATGAACACAATAATGTGAACATAGAGCTAAAATCTAATAACGCAGAGTGGATATTAGAGCTACAAAAATAAAACAAATATGAGGACGAATAACTAGGTCCGTATATGTTTATATGGGATTTAAATCAATTACAATCGGAGAGTGTTATATTGTGGAGGATATACGCCTAGCCGGAGAAATTGCAATTTATTGAAGAACCCTAATCAGAAAATTATCAATATATCGCAACCAGCAGGAGTGTGAATAAGCACTAACGTAAGGTGTTGGATATACGCCCAGAACGGCAATCAACCGGCAGCAGTGTCAATAAGCACATACATAGGGGGTTGGATATATATCCAGGTTGGCGATTAACTAGTAGGAGTGTGAACAAGCTCGCACATAGGGTGTTGGATATACGCCCGGGACGGCGATTAACCCTGTGTACTAATGAACCAATCTATATGGAATACAACAAATATGTCGCAACCGGCATGGATGTGAACAAGCGTATAGTATTATGTTGGAATAATTGCAATTAAACACAGCATTACGAGCAATATATGACGGAATTTTTGTTGTACAGCATTGGCATTTCAATATGGATGCGTTTACTACACACTGAAATAAGAAAAGGAGAATAACGCAAGCACAGCGGCCACTTATGTGAATAGGCCCCTATACTGAGATTGATCAATAGACCTTTAACACACAGGAACTTATGAACATTGTTTGAACTTTCAGAATCATTACGGAATTATGAACATTGTTTGAACTAAAAGTATTATACACACTGGTGGCGGTCAAGAATAATTACTATTTATTATTTTGTTTGTTGTACGTTTTTTAAGGATAAAAATTAAAATCAATATTTTAAAGGTTCCCTTTACTATTATTCTTTCTATACATATACATATATATATATATATATATATATATATATTAGCCTACATCAAAATACCCCTTTAACTTAAACAAACAAGGTACAACAATAAGCCATAAATGCTCATCTCATTTATAAATAAAATTATGGTCCTTAAAGCAATAATAGTTGTCTTTTATCCTAATACTATAGAAGAAAGAAGTTTTCATTAGATAACATTTGTTTATGTGCACTATGTTAATAATTCAAAAACCGAGATAGAGAAAAGATAACCATTATATTAATGATTTGCCAAAAGATATAAATGGGAAAGGAACTGCATAGTAATGAGACTAAGGAGAATGCTTTCAGGGCTCCGTACATTCAAATAACTTATTAATAAATGAAAATTGCATCAATTAATGAATATGGCCTAATTATGCAGACTTCTGACTACATTATTTAGTTTATTCTTTATGGCTTGAAGGTTCTTTAATGTTCTCAGTAGGAATCAAAAGTACTAAACGACATATAGTTTTATAATAATAAGACACAGAAATAGTCAGATATTGCAAATAATAAGCAGATATTGGGATATAAGCTATAAAAATTGAGCACAGATAGAACTTAAGTCAAGCCAGCTTTGAACTTTGGTGCAGTCTTGAAAGCTGTCATGTGAAAAATGGTCTGGAGATCA
This sequence comes from Hyla sarda, assembly GCF_029499605.1. Taxonomy (NCBI): domain Eukaryota; kingdom Metazoa; phylum Chordata; class Amphibia; order Anura; family Hylidae; genus Hyla; species Hyla sarda. Next base: position 88,713,513 of record NC_079189.1, read on the forward strand.
GCAGATTGTGGTAGGTCCATTTTCAGAATCTTCCGGCGATCAGCTGTTATCGTGTACCTACCATCTTTGGTGGGTCAACTACATGATACATGGATGATTATAGCAAAAGCATTATACTTTACTGTCATTGTAAAAAACGTTTGGCATGTCATGCAGGCATGTCAAAAGTTTTTTTTTATCCATCAAGGCCTTAGTCTTGAGACTCCCACCAATTGCTAGATACAATCCATCACATTGAAAGTGACAGGCTACACAGAGTATTATAAACCATCTCCTGCACTGAACGCCAATCCGCTGGCTTCACCGGGCTGTGTCTAAAACACCCACAAATTAACATTTTTGACATTTCTGCATGACACGTCAATTTTTCTTTTTTTTTTTATAATGACAGAACTCCTTTAGGCTGAGTTCACACTAAGGAATTTCAGAGGGAAATTTAATTTTGAAAATTCGCTTGTAAATTCCAGTGCAGCAGAGTCCTGTTGTTGTCACTGGGATTCCACTGTATAGTGCACACAACAGGATTTCAGCGGTGAAGCTTCCTGAACTCATTAATTTTTTCGGCCAAATACATTTCAGTCTTTAAAGAGGGCAATGTCTCCACCGTCCTAGCACCCATTCATTCAGTTGGCTCCAGCTTTCCTCAGAATCTCTGACCATAGATTTCTAATGTGAACCTAGCCTAAAAGGGGTTATCCGGGATTAGAAAAACAGACCTGACTTCTACCAAAAACACTGCCACGTCTGTCCCCAGATTGTGTGTGGTATTGCAGCTCAGTTCCAATAAAGTGAAGCCAAGTTGTAATAACCCACACAACCTGGGGACATACTTGGTGCTGTTTTTTGAAAAAGAAAAAAAAAAGCTCTGTTTTTCTATTCCTTAATTTTTGACAATCACATGCTGTAGCAGAGCAAACAATAAACGAATTGTATAAATGACAGTAGCTAAAATATGAAAGACTCAATAATGTACTTTTCCTTTCCCCACTGAAAACACATGCACTCCTGGCTGAGATGTCTGTGGAGGAATTCAGGTGACTAGCTGTCAGCTATTGAAAGTGGAACACCATCTTAACAATTGACTCATAATTGATAGCCATAAAGTTTCATATCTCAGTCTTTTCACCAAATAATATACTGTAGAAAGCTGCTTTTAAGGAGACAGTGGACCCCTTTTCCTACTAATCATGTTAGGAGGTGGATAGGTGGATATTAGAGATGGGCGAACTTTTAAAAAATTTGATTCGGTCGATTCACCGAATTTTTCTAACAAATTCAGTTTGATGCAAATTTATTTGCGGCCAATCTATATTAAAAACAGCTATTTCTAGCCTATAGAGAGCCTCAATAGGGGTGTAAAACACTTTGCTGTGTTCTAAGATTCATATAGAGTGTGCTGGGGTAGTGAAATAATACTGTTATTCAGTATGGCATGCAGATTACAGGCATCGCTTTTAGAATCACTGAAGCAGAGCGGCACAATGACAGAGCCTGGAGGTGGCATCAGTATGAAGAGACCATATAGTGGCTGAATGACACAGCGTGGAGGTATTGGCAGCATGAGGAGACCAAATACTGGCTGAATGACAGAGCGTGGAGGTGTTAGCATATGAGGAGACCATATAGTGGCTGAATGACACAGCTTGGATGTGGCTGAAGCATGAGGAGACCATATAGTGGCTGAATGACACAGCGTGGGGGTGTTGGCAGCATGAGGAGACGATATAGTGGCTGAATGACACAGCCTGAAGCTGGCAGCAGCATGAGTAGACACTAGGGCTTCACAATCCCTAAGATTAAAAGATGAATTTTGAAATTTAAATTGAAGATTTAGGGTAGCTAGTGCTACCATAAACATTTTTAGACCCAGACCCAGGCCCAGCAGTATCAGTAAATCATATCATGGCTGAATGACACAGCTGGGAGTTGGCTTAAGCATGAGGAGACCACATAGTGTCTGAATGGCACAGCCTGGAGTTGGCAGCAGCATGAGTAGACACTAGGGCTTCACCATCCCTAAAAATAAAAGATGAATTTTGAAATTTAAATTGAAGATTTAGGGTAGCTAGTGCTACCATGAAAATTTTTTAGGCCCAGACCCAGGTCCAGCAGCATCAGTAAACCATATAGTGGCTGAATGGCAGAGCCTGGAGTTGGCTGAAGCATGAGGAGACCATATAGTGTCTGAATGGAACAGCCTGGAGTCAGCAGCAGCATGAGTAGATACCAGGGCTTCACAATCCCTAAGAATAAAAGATGAATTTTGAAATTTAAATTGAAGATATATGGTAGCTAATGCTACCATAAACATTTTTAGGCCCAGACCCAGCAGCATCAGTACACCATATATTGGCTGAATGACACAGCCTGGAGTTGGCTGAAGCATGAGGAGACCATATAGTGTCTGAATGGCACAGCCTGGAGTTGGCAGCAGTATAAATAGACACTAGGGCTTCACAATCCCTAAGATTAAAAGATGAATTATGAAATTTAAATTTAAGATTTAGGGCAGCTTGTGCTACCATAACAAAATTTTTATTCCCAGACCCAGGCCCAGCAGCATCAGTAAACCATATATTGCCTGAATGACACAGCCTGGAGTTGGCTGAAGCATGAGGAGACCATATAGTGTCTGAATGGCACAGCCTGGAGTTGACAGAAGCATGAGGAGACCATTGAAATTTATGATTTTTAAATTTAAATTTAATATTTTGAAATTGAAATTAAGGATTTTGAAATTGAAAATTTAACTCGCAAGTTTTAGTGTCCCGGGCCCTGGCGTGTGGGTACAAAGGACCAAATCTAACAAGGAGTCACAAGTCACATGGCAGCACAATGACAGAGCCTGGAGGTGGCATCAGTAGGAGGAGACAATATAGTGGCTGAATGACTGCCTGGAGTTTGTGGCAGCATGGGGAGACCATATATTGTCTGAATGGCACAGCCTGTAGTTGGCGGCAGATGAGGAGACAATAGGGCTTCACAATCTCTAAGAATAAAAGATAAATTTAGAAATTTCCATTGAAGATGTATGGTACATAGTGCAACATGAAGCATGAGAAGAGACCATATAGTGGCTGAATGAGCCAGCCTGGAGGTGGCAGTTGCAGCATCATAAGCCCTGAAAGTGACCTGGTGACAGAGTGGTGCGGTGGGTGGCAATACCAGTACCCGGTGACGAAGGTGGGTGAAAAAAGGTCTGATGTGGAGGAATACAGGGCCTTAAATCTGTTTGCACTATCCATAATTGTGAAGTGTGGTGTGGCACCATGGTCAATCTTCTCTCATGCATCAGGCATTGGTGGTTGGAAATCCTGGCTGATCCATGCCTGATTCATCTTCACAAAGGTCAGTCTCTCCACATTTTTCGTGGACAGATGAGTTCTCCTTGGGGTGATTATGGCCCCATCCGCACTAAACACTCGCTCTGATGGCACACTACTGGCCAGGCCGGACAGCTTTTCCAGGGTAAACTCTGCTAGTTGCGGCCACAAATCAAGTTTGGCTGCCCGTAAGTCCAGCAGATCTTCAATGTGTGTTGGCATGGGCATGTCAAGGTATGCCACCAAGGCAAACCATGTGAAGAAAAGCGTGACACCGCCGTACCCTGCACACATGGTTTGCTTAAGGGCAACTGAGACTTGTCTGGGCAGTGAAGGCTGAGGAGAGGGTGGAGGATAAGGAGGCGGAGGCGCACACTGTCACAGAACCAATTGCCTGAGAGCGAAGAGGAGGAAGTGGCGTGACCTGTCCAAGTTGGTGTTGTGGCTGTGCAGGAACCACATTCACCCAGTGAGCTGTAATGGACATTTATTTTCCCTGACCATAGTTACAACTCCAGACGTCGGCACTTCCGTGCACTTTGGTACACACCAACAGGTTCAAGGACTGGACCCCCTTCTTTTCCACCAAATTGTGTAGGGCTGGTACTGCCTTCTTCGCAAAGAAATGACGACTTGGCAATCTCCACCTCGGCTTGGCTCACACCATCAGTTCTCTGAAGAGTGCCGAGTCCATCACTTGAAAAGGGAGGGACTGCAGAACCAGCAACTTAGACAGGAGCACATTCAGCTTCTGCACCGTGGGATGAGTGGGCGCATACTGTTATCTCTTGGACATGACTTCGTCTGTGGATTGTTGGCGGAATGGCTGACTAAAAGAAGGAGGAGCAGGAACATCTGGAGCAACAGAAGGAGGGTATGACACACAGCTCCCTTCAGCTGAGGTGGTGGAGCCTAGGCTGGCAGGCTGGACCACTACATTGGAGCCACGGTTTTCCCAGGTGGCGAAGTGGCGAAGCATATGTTGATGTAGGGCCATGGTGCCAACATTCGGACCCTGGCCATGCTTAACCTTCTGCCGACATATCTTTCATGTGGCTATGTGAACCTCCTCCGGATGTTTGATGAAAAACTGCCACACCGCCGAGTAGCTGATTTTCCCACCAACAATCGGCACTAAGTGATTGCTACTGCCGCCTACTCCAGGAACCCCTGTTCCACTACCTCCTGGGAAGGTAGGCTGCCGTGAAGCAGGTGGTCTCCCCTGGGCACGTTTGGATACAGAATTTCCACTTCTGCCACCATGCTGACTACCAACCATGCTACCAGCTGCTGCCTCATGGGCAACCTGCAACTCTCTTCTCCTGATGATGATGAAGCCCCTTCGGCACGGGGCTCCCAATTGTGATCGGCTTCTTCATCATCAACAAGTGTCTGCTTGTCCCTGATAGCCTCCTGAGGTTCCTCAACAGTGTCTGCTTCAGAAGCCCATTCACCGGCTTGAGGAAGCGCCTAACAGGCGTGAAACAACTTGTTCCAGAGCTCCTTTCCCTCCCCCTGCCTCCATTTCTGTATATGTCCTGCATACCGGTGATGGAATAAAGAGTTGATATCCTGGTGAGTGCGATCCACTGTTGTTTTCTTCATTTGTACTTAGATGTAGGAATGTCACATGCACTAATGAGGGCAGAAAAATGCGCTATTGTACGCTTAAAAAAAACTTATTTTAGTAAAACACCAACTAGTGATTACTTTGGCCGGGACTTTCACAGTATCTTGGCCCTTGACAGATTAACAGGCACAAAATAGTACACTACTTAGATGTACATATGTGGTATGCATTTATGATTGCAGAAAAATGTGGTACAGTACGCTAAAGAAAAATGCAGAACACCAGCAGAACACAACAGTGCTGCAGCACAAAAAGCTGTGTACTAAACACAAAATTTCACTCTGTCAAAGACTATTGGGAATGGACTGCTGGGTATTATACCATCTACAGACTAGTATAACCAGCAGATGAGTTGTTGTGTAACAAAGACACAGAATTGTGGTGAAAAATTCATCCTCATCCTCTGCTAAGGTTTATGAAGTTGAGGCAGCTTGTTGAACTGTATGAGGCAACACACAGCTATCTTCCCCTCTCTATAATACAATACTGAAGAAAGTAACTGGGAGGTTTTTGGCTGCAGTAAAAATTATTTTCAGTGAAAAAAACACTGCTCTCTGTCCACCAGAACACTGATGTGACTAGGATGTGAAACGCTGCTGGAAGGAGCTTTTCTTTGTAACACACACACAGCGATGTCCATCCTATCTCTTTGCAGTGTAATGAATGATATGACGAGCCACAAAATGGATGGCGGTAATATAGGGCTGGGACATCACAGGGGCGACTGGCTGCTCATAGGCTGCATCCTGCATATGATTCAGTGTCATCCCGCCTACTTCCCTTCCCGCCTTGCCTTCCTGCCTTCCCAGCGGTCCATGCCCCATGTACTGACATATGGATCCGCCATTTTAGATGCCATGGAGCCTTAACAACTGGAAATGGAGTTTAATTAAGTGATTCGCATGATAGAATCACAACGATATTTGCATTCGTTGTGAATTGAATGTTTCATGAAATTCATAACGAATTCTGGTTCATTAGCTTCGATTTGCTAATCTCTAGTGTATATATATGGCATATCCACTCCTGGGACTTGATACTTTTTTATTTCCATAAAGTATATTTAAGGACATGCATTGTTATCATATCAGGCTTAAACAGTGTTGAGTCACATATGGTACGCACAATGAAGAAACAAATCTCGAGCAATCAGAGTAAGAGGAGATAAAGACACGCAGCTTAGTCAATGAACGGATGGGAGCGTGGTGGATAGGAGAAGGATGGGAGCCATGTCACAGAGATAGAAATAGTCATGCTCTTCATGCATCTGATTGACTGAGTGACTAAACCTGACCCATATTTAGTCATTCTATGTGTCAAATATAATAATCATTCTAAGTTGAAAGTTTTTCATTTCTTGGCTGTTTTTAGAGTTGTCCTGCCATTTTCTTTCTTTTGAACTTTTTAGTGAAAAATCACAGACATTGTTAGAGTCAAAATGGAAAAATAAAAATGAATGATAAAAGATTATAAGTGATATCATCCTATAAGTAACATACTGAAGACATTAGCAGCATTTACTGTGAACTGTAAAATTATGGTAATTCTAATCTCAATAATCTGTACAAGCACTTCCATCTTCAAAATATTCACTTTATGTGAATATACAGATAGCTGACAATACTCTTCAGGCAGGTACTGTAAGAGAACGCTATATAATGGATAGATAGAAGTTACTGTAGATTTTATAGACACATTTCTTTCACAAAATATCCCTTTGTTCTTCTTTCTGCTTCTCCTACTAAAATCTTTTCTCAAAATCCCTTTACAATTTAACCTATACCATGCCTAGTCCGTCCGAGTGCTTAGTGGTTGCTGGCAAATTTTGGAATCATCTATACTTACAGTTTTATGGGAATAGATTAGAAAGACATTATATTGGTAAATGCCTTTAAAAAATCTGTGATGTCGGTTGGGGCCTCCTGTCAGAGTCTTATCACTCGCTGCTCCTGTGCAACCTCTTTTCCTGCTATATCTATGGTTAGTGAGCCTGCCGGCCCACTGCCCCCTACCACCGTTCTCCTCCCTGTGTCCTTCTCTCCATCAATCACCCCCAATTTCCTAAATTTCCTGGTTTGGCCTATCGGGGGTCCACATGCTATTCCTGGTATTTAAAGAGCCAGTGTACACATTCCTGGATCTCCACCCCCACCCCCCCCCCCCGAGCTTGACATTTTATATGAAAGGGAAATCCACCAGACATTCTGTGCCTAAGGGGAGGGTAGTGTGTCATTTGCAAAGATGTGCTATCCTGATCTTGGTATTCTGTGTATCCTGACCCGTTCTTGTTTCCTGCACTCCAATTCTGATAACCCCAAAGCAAAAACATGCCCTTAAAACCTAACATTAAATAAAGTGTCTAAAATAATTATAAATCCTAGAAGTTCAGTCAGGACAGGCATGAATAATGTGTGTGTGTATATATATATATATATATATATATATATATATATATATATATACACTTTACAGTATATACACAAGACCTAAGATAAAGCAAGAAAAGCACAGGTGGGACGAGGCACTGCAGCACTTCACAGGTATTAAATTGGATGGATATGTTAACAGGCAAATGAAGAGGCTCTCTTGAATAATGGAGGTGCTCAGTGTAGAGCAAAAAGTATAGTAGCAAAAGTCTGTCCATACGACACAGAAATAAAACATGGCACTCACCGATAATTCTTCCAGATCTCTAATAGTTTATTGTGGCATCAAAGCATGAACAGATAGATCTTTAAATCTAGAGCGGCTTTAAAAAGGGAGAGTAGTACAGGTGCATGGGGCTTGACTGGCAATGTTCGTTTTGCGTCACATGGTACATCATGTGACACAAAATGAATGTTACCAATCAAGCCCCTGTACCACTCCCTGTTTGAAGCAGCTTTCTAAGATCCATCTGTTTATGCCGTGAAAGAATTATCTGGAAGAATTATCAGTGAGTGCCATGTTTTAGTCCCGTGTCTTATGGACAGACGTTTGGGGTGTCCCGGTACCGTATCCTATCCGATACCTTCTATTGTGGTCCCCAAAGCCAGAGTCCCTAGGACGTCGGGGTCCCAATTGTCTAGTTCACCCCTTGTCACCTCTTATCCAGATAGTAACTATCCAGTAACCATTTGGGATTTATGTCTATAGGATTGTATAAATGTAAATAAATAGTTAATTACCTGGCCATAGCGTAGCAGGACCTGCGGGTCACGTGGTTAGATGAACTCTATGGTATTTCTGCTTGAGGACCTTTGGAGGTCCCTGTGACGTAGTCAATCCCATCACACTGTGTAACAGTGAGTGACAGGTGTTCGGACCAATCAGAGTAGCCCCGCCCCCTGTCCATATAAGGGAGCGGCGGCCATCTTCTCGCTCTCTTGTTCCTGCGCAGCCAAACAGTAGGGATCACTCTTGTTCCTGGGCAAGCAAGCAAGGAGCATCTGCGCTGCTGAGATCTGTGAGTCTAGGCCTGAACCTTGCGGCGATGGGCGATAACTTCTAATTACTGCGTGCATCAATCCCCACGCACTCTGCAAGATCACCGGACCTTAATTATCCCCTAAATCCGGACGGATCTGCAATAAATACCCTAAATTCAGAGATCTATAGAGACTGTTTGCCTGAGACAGTCATTGTTCATTGGATGTACTGCAAGCACTTAAGTAAAGTTTGTTCAAGTTCAAGTTCAAGTACCTTGTGGACCTTCAGTCATTTTATTACATGCACCTATCGTTTCTGGGAAGGGCGGCGATAGGCTGGAGAATTACCTCAGCATACCAGCCCTCAGCCTGGCGTCACAAACTCTAGGGTTAACATTAACCCCTTACCTACCACAACATCCCAACTACCCTACACCCCCCAGGGCTACCACAAAGCCTTTTTGGCGTTGCACGAACAGGATACGGGTGTGTGCCTAATACAGTCGCCATTAGTGAAAGTGTACTCCCCCCCAGAAAAGAACTTTATTCATGTGTTGTAAACTGTGTTGCTGTGTACAGGAACGGGGCTTGCGCTGCACCACACAAGGTGGCCGAGAGAAAAGTAAGGGGGGAGGCGAAAATTCTGTTACAACTAAGATGTGTAAACTGCGCAATGAGTTCATGCTGCAATCCGTTGGTCTGGTCGGCACAGGCGGAGACAAACTGCTGCCGGAAAAGCCCGCGAAGAAAGCCCGCTTTGCACCACGCCCTGCCCCTGGGTGTGGCCACCAAGTTGTTGTGTCGCAGACAAAAGGGAACTTAGAGATGCAGAAGTCATTTCTGGAGGGACCGGAAGTCGGGGCTGCACCAACAGTGTCCTTCCTGCCCAGCGCCATTTTGAAGAAGCCCACCAGAGCAACCTCTTCAGTCTGCACAGAGAGCTGGAGAGTACAGACATGGCGGAGAGCAGCGTACCACGTGGTGAAGTTGGCAAAATGGCACCGGAGACACGGAAAGTTGTGGCAGTCGCAGCCCAACTTTTTCAAGAGCTTGTCATTAGACGAAGAGGGGGCCTGCAATCTTCCCCCACTGCCTGATGATGACAACTATTGGCCAGAAACACCTCCAGCGGAAATCGCAGGGCACCTGGAGGTGCATCACCGGTGAGATTGTCCCCTCACCACAGAACCTGGGGCTCGTGGGCTGAGATACCGTCGGAGAAGTCTGCTGTGAGTACCCCGCCAGAGGTGGCCTATTCTTCCTCCTCCAGCCCTGAGGTCATTCCTCGATCAAGCTTGCCAAGTGCACGACCGTGATCACCAAAATTGCCGCAATGGGTGTTTGGAGATGAGCTGGAGCTGATCGAGTACATGCACAGAGTACTTCAACCTTTACCTGGGAAGCCACTCCCACCAATCCCAACTGCAGAAAGGGAAAGGGCCCATCAAGAAGCCGAGCTGGCCGAATTGATGGAAAAGCTAAAGGCCCGATACAAAGAATTCTATGCTCCCAAGCACATACATTTGCCTTATGAAGAAAGAGTGCGGTATCAAGAGAATACCAAAGAAATGGAGGCATTGTACATCCGTAAATGGGATCACCCCCGAGAAGGGGAGGAGCCATTAGAAAGAAGAAGAGCAACTGTGGCCAAGTTCGACAAGGTCAGAGGTTATGGGACACTCCTTGACTGCCACACTGGGCAGATCATCCTCGTAAACCGGAGAGCAGTGTAAAGGCCATATCTCCATAAGAAGTTCTACACCTTGGAGGTGGGTGAAATTGTGGAGTACACCCCTGTCCAGAGCCTTCGTGGAGAATGGGCTGCCGCGGTCACCAGACCAACAGCCCCAACACAGCTTCCATTCAAATATTTCCCTTCAACGCTTAGGGAGTCCAATTCCTTCAACTTGAGGCTGAAAAGGTCTGCTCCTAAAGCCTCCACCAGCGTACCCAAGGAGGAGGAGCTTCAAGAGTCAAGTTCATCATTAGTGTTGCTCGCGAATATTCGAAATGCAAATTTTATTCGCGTATATCGCATATTCGCGAATTTGCGAATATTCGCGAATATAGCACTATATATTTGTAATCACGAATATTGTTTTTTTTTTTTTCACAGTACACATCACAATGATCATCCCTCTCTGCTTCCAGCTTGTGTGGTGTAAAGAAAGCTCTAATACTACTGTGTGAGACTGGTGTGCGAATTTTCGCATATGCGAAAATTAGCATATGCGAATATTCGTTTATATTATTTTTGTATGTTAATTTTCGCATATGTAAATTTCCGCATGTGCAAATTTTTTTCGCATATGCGAAAATAAAACGAGAATATTACGAATATGCGAATATTCGCGAATATATGACGAATATTCGTCCATATATTCGCGAATTCGAATATGGCCTATGCCGCTCAACACTATTCATCATCTTCTCTGTACAGCAAAGAGTCAAGTTCATCATCTTCTATGTACAGCAAAGAGCCAAGTTCTTCATTTTCTACAGATCGCCGAGAGTTAAGTCCTGCTCAAGTTCAGGAAAGTAAGCCCAAATTGCGGGCACCAAAGACCGTACCTAGGCCCTCTCGGAGCAATGAGAGTTTGCCTCCTGCACAGGTACCAACGTATGTACCAAGGCCCTCTTCTGACATGGAGAGTTTGCCTGCTTCCAGGGTACCAACGAAAGAGTCATGGGTCCATCCTGGTTTGGAGATAGTACTCAAGCCCTATTGCCCCACTGTGATCCCCGTTAGTAAGCCTATAACCCCTTCTCAAGCTGCCTTTCACCACTCCATCCTCACCAATGTGATGTGGCAAAGCTATGTCAAGTCTAATCCTGCCCCTGATGTTGGCAGATGTAGAGGAACCAAGAGAGGCACTACAAGAGTAAAGAAGAACATCTTCTAAAGAGACTCTAAAGTAATGTCATATTGTTTTCCTGTCTAACCATTTTATTTTACAGCAACCAAGTTCAAGAATAGTGCCTAGCAGGACTGTGCTAAGTTGTTCCAGTTCAAAGTTCAGCAACGTAACCATTAAGCTTGTGCCTGACTATTAAGTCAAGAGACTCCTAGCCTGTAGGAGATTCATCAAGAACTGTACCTGGCTGATTTGTGGTAAGGCCGGGTTTACCTTTCCCTTCCCATGAACTCCTAGTGTAGGTGGACTGCTGATCCTTATACGTCTGCTTTATGTATATACCAGCATCTTCTTAAGAACTCTTATGCTAAATGTTGCACTTATCGGGTGAATGCGCCTGAAACATGTTGGAGTGTTGATAAATGTAGGTGCTCTTGCTAATACAGAATTAAACACGTAATTCTAAGAATAACCTAGTTAGGTTGTTTTTGAAAGTGCTCTAGGGATAAGTAGCATGTAGCCGATAGACCCTAGCAGCCACCCTTACTGTGAACTAGCTTCCGGCTAGCCAGTATAACCTTATGTGTACTTACAGGTAACTTATTGTTGGCAAAGAAATAAAATGTGTGAGATAATAAAAGTGTCTAAGTCAGCTTGAAACTAAAGGTAAATAGAGCTGTACTAATGTCTAGTCTCATGTATAGAGAGTTATATTAATGTTCAGTTTAGACTCAATGAATGTGTACAGAGCTAATAAAAGTGTCTTAGGAGCTAGCAACTATATGTCAGATAGCTGTCTAATTGTCTAGTAAGCTTTGGAATGTATAATAAGTTTAATTAAGTTGTCTAAGAAGCTAGAAACTAAAGGATAGATAGCTTCTTTAAATGTCTAGATAGCATTCTTGTCTAGATAGCACCAATGCCTAGATAGATTCTAATTGTCTAGTTAAGATACTAGTAAAAGTATCAAAACAATGTAAATGTGTTCAATGTTTACTTAGGATGTATAGTGAGTTTATGGAGCATCCTGTCCTAGTCTCTCTGTCTTAGGGGATAGACGTCGAGGTCGACTTATCTTAAGTAAGGGGGTTTGTAGTGTCCTGGTACCGTATCATATCCGGTACCTTCTATTGTGGTCCCCATAGCCAGAGTCCCTAGGACGTCGGGGTCCCAATTGTCTAGTTTACCCCTAGTCACCTCTTATCCAGATAGTAACTATCCAGTAACCATTTGGGATTTATGTCTATAGGATTGTATAAATGTAAATAAATAGTTAACTACCTGGCCATAGCGTAGCAGGACCTGCGGGTCACGTGGTTAGATGAACTCTATGGTATTTCTGCTTGAGGACCTTTGGAGGTCCCTGTAACGTAGTCAATCCCATCACACTGTGTAACAGTGAGTGACAGGTGTTCGGACCAATCAGATTAGCCCCGCCCCCTGCCCATATAAGGGAGCCGCGGCCATCTTCTCGCTCTCTTGTTCCTGTGCAGCCAAACAGTAAGGATCTCTCTTGTTCCTGGGCAAGCAAGCAAGAAGCATCTGCGCTGCTGAGATCTGTGAGTCTAGGCCTGAACCTTGCGGCGACGACCGATAACTTCTACGCATCAATCTCCACGCACTCTGCAAGATCACCGGACCTTATCTATCCCCTAACTCTGGACGGATCTGCAATAATTACCCTAAATTCAGAGACTTTAGTCTATTTCAAGGTCTGCAACAATTGTCAGTCATTGAGATCTATAGAGACTGTTTGCCTGAGACTGTCATTGTTCATTGGATGTACTGCAAGCACTTAAGTAAAGTTTGTTCAAGTTCAAGTACCTTGTGGACCTTCGTTTCTGGGAAGGGCGGCGATAGGCCGGAGAATTACCTCAGCATACCAGCCCTCAGCCTGGCATCACGAACTCTAGGGTTAACATTAACCCCTTACCTACCACAACATCCCAACTACCCTACACCCCCCAGGGCTACCACACGTTCCCTAAATAAAGCATCTTTACTGTACCTTTGATGAAGCACTCGCCCTAGAAAGGGCAACCCTGTACATTTTATTTTTGTTGGTTTCCTGTTGATGCCCTAGCAACACCCATGTTCATAAGATAAAGCAACAAAAAACAGCCAGTTGCAAATAGCCAGACACACATTTTCACTGAGCATTTTTCTGTATCTTCAGTGGAAAAATACAGTACAGATAGCAAAAAAAAAAAAAAGTTCAATAAAGTAAGTACTGAAAATTAAAGCAAATATGGAAGACTATGCTAGGAGACAACACCAGGTTCCTCCAATTTTGCAATGTGCACACAGTAGCAAAATCCCATTGAAAACAATAGGAGGCTGCTGCTTTAGAATTTCCAAGTGAAATTTCTCAGCTAGGAAAAGTAAGAATTTAAATGGTGCCCATTATGCTGGAAATTCCAAGTCCCATTGACTTTTATCAGATTTTACCTGCAGATTCAGGTGGAAGAATTGACATGTCTATTTTTCTGGCAGAATGTGCATTGGAAATAACTCGCAGAAATGCCAATGGGTCCATGAGTCTGATTCAAATTCCTACCAGATTCTACCCAAATTTCCTTAGTGTGAACTAGCCCTTATTTTGACATTTTAATGCAAGACTGAATAATGATGAATTAGGAAATGTGGTTCTTGAGACACGGTAGAAGGGTGCTGCCAATTATTCAGACGCTCTGACCAATATTCAGGTAAACTCCCAGCAAGTGGAGGAGCTCCACCCCAGCGTAGGTGCACAACTGCACCTGGGGTTGAGTATATCTTGCCATTTCAGACCAAGGCAATGTAAGCTGTTTAATGTCTAAAGTTTATACTAATGCACCCTTTTTATCATATTGGGTAGCATTAAGGTTTCACCTGTGAGGCCGGCAATATATCATGCAACCAGGGTGGGACTTGTAGCTTGTCTCTTCCCCTCCCATTGTATGTGTGCTTAGTCACACTGGAGTTAACCTGGGAGCAGTCTACAAGTCGGACCTAATGCTGCTGTAATTTGGTTCCTGGTTTTGCTTATCACGCACAGGTAGGTTAGTTGTTAGGTCCCGTACCACTTGAGAAACCTTGGCATTGGTGTGCGGGCTAGGTATGTCCTTCATATAAGGATATACTGGCTAATATCTCTATTTTACATCAGTTTTGAAGGTTAGTTAATGTCATTGTTTACATCCACCACAGTGGTGAACTTATATTGTGGTCCACAAATGCAGGACCTCCACCCCAGAGTAAGTGCACAACTGTACTTGGGGTTGAGGATCGTCTGCCATTTTAGACCACATCGATATAGTTGTTTAATGTTTAAATTTCATGCATCCACACGTTTATCAGGTGTAGGATGCAATTGTGGTACTTGTGACCGTCTGCAGGCATCCTCCATTGTATGCATATTATGCTGGGGATCGCCCATAGCAATGGACCTCCAGGATCTCCACCCCAGCGTATGTGCATAACTGCACCTGGGGTTGAGTATCTCTTGCCATTTCAGACCACGTTAATGTAAGCTTTTTAATATCAAATACAGCCTAAATACTATAGACAAATATACCATTATAGGTGACTAACCTGTAGTTATCAACAATAACCTAGATATATGCAATGAGACACAAGTCGCTATCTCTTACTAAATGGATAAAGTAGTCATTATTCTCTATGTGAGTAAAGCAATACATGTAGGTTCCCGATGTGTTTCTGCCAGAATAAATCGGCATCCTCTGGGGAAACCTGGAGTATTGATTATATAAAATGTATACATAGAGAATAAAATTTGCCTGAAAATGTCCCAGGAAAATAAGCTCACATACATCATACAAATACATAGGGGATATAAATCCAAGTAAAGGGTTTGCAAGTGAAATATTCCCAAGATAACCATTTATCCCTGTGACAATCACTTATTTGTACCTGGATACCTGTGGACACTTTTATGTTACAACTTGGGGATGTTTCACTTGCAAACCCTTTACTTGGATTTCTATCCCCTCTGTATTTGTATGATCTATTTGGGCTTATGTTCCTTGGACATTTCCAGGCAATTTTTATTCTCTATGTATACACTTTAAAAAATCAATACAGTGGTCCCTCAACACACGATGATAATCTGTTCCAAATGAACCATCGTTTGTTGAAACCATCGTATGTTGAGGGATCCATGCAATGTAAAGTATAGGAAGTTGTACTCACCTGTCCCCGCCGCTCCGGACCGTCACCACTCGTCACCACTGCCCTGGATGTCGCCCTCCATCGCTGTCGCCGCGTCCACCTGGTGTCCCCGATGCTCTGCTTCCCCGGCATCGTCGCTCTCATGTCGCCGCCATCACGTCACTACGCATGCCGCTCCTATTGGATGACTGGACGGCGTACGCGGCGACGTGATGGCGATGATGGAGAGCGCCGGCGATGCAGGGAATCCCAAAGAGGACACTCCCGAGCCCCGAGGACAGATTGGAGACCATCACCGGAGCACATGGGGCACCGTAAACGGCTATCCGGCGGCAGCGGAACCAGTCAGCGCTGCCGGATAGCCGTTTATGCGATGGCCCCGACATACAAAAGCATCGTATGTTGATGCTGCCTTCAACATGCGATGGCCTCTGAGATGTCATCGCATGTTGAAATTATCGTATGTCGGGGCCATCGTAGGTTGGGGGGTCACTGCACTCCAGGTTTCCTCTGAGGACGCAAATTTATCCCGGCAGAAATGCATTGGGATCCTACATGCATTGCTTTACTTACATAAGGAATAATGACTATTTTATCCAATTAATGACAGATAGAGACTTGCGTCTCATTGTATATATCTAGGATATTGTTAATAACTACAGGTTAGTCACCTATAACAAGCAGTGATAGCAACTTGCATCTCTTTGGTTGCTAATTTTAAGCACACATATTTTTGGGGGGAATTTTTAAGGATTATACATTAAAAGTTAAGTCTTAAGCATCTCCCCATATTATTTGTCTATAGTATTTAGGCTGTATTTGATATTATTTGTTCTTGAGATATGAAAAGGCTTACTTATACTGTAATATACTGCACATGGCCATTGCTGTACTGTACATATGCATTGTTTTATTGGACAGGGGGCCAAACAATAATTCCCATTTACATGTCTGACATATTGTACCTTTTGCTATTAATGTGCTCATGGTAAATGTACTAACTGCTTCTCATGCCGGATTAATAGACCAGCCCATTTTAGATCAAGCATTCTAGGCTTAAACTATATCATACCATTTATTATTTGTGATTGACCATGCATTAGCAGCACACGTTTTGAACACTAAGTAAATTGATTTCCATCCAATATGGCCTTAATGGGAAATCAGAATAATGGATCAATATAAATGATTTTATGCTCATTGTATGTTTCAGCCTGGTTAAACCAAATAACCTGACCTTTTCTAAATAAACATTTCTGGATTAAATTGCATTAGAGCTTGCAGACCTTCAAAGAAGCAACATATTAATAATAAAATGCAACAGTTATATTGTAATTGCAATCTGTAATTTGATGAATGGAGGTTATTTTATATCACTGTTTATCTTTTCAATATTCAGACAGAATACAATGATAATGGATGACAGTACAACTGAAATGTTATAACGTCTAATTAAATACTGTACGTGAATTCATTCAACTGATATTTTACAGTTTTTTTGTTTTGTGTTTTAAAGAAAAGCTCTGATGGGAGGAAAATATTTTATGTTGGTTTCCCTAAACAACATAACATAAAGCCCCTTGGTTTTCAATGCAAAATATGTATAAAGATCCTTCACCTACCCTACCATGCGCTATTAAAGAGTCCCTGTCATCAAAGCATCTCAGATTATATTTCCTACTACTCCTAACACCCCTCCTGCCCTTTTTCAAAGCTTTAAAAAGCTCTATATCCTGCCTTTCCTCTTGCTCACATTGTGTGAGCTCCCGGCAGGAGAAAGTGGGCTTTCCCCAGAAGGTGCAACATCACTGAAGCCTGTGAGAGCTGTGCCTCACCATGCTCCGCATGCACTTCCTGAGTTTGGTTTCCTGCCAGGCCGGGAGGAGACCAAACTAATTGTTTGACTTGCACAGGAAACAGAACAGAGAAACCTAGTGGCCATTTATTCAATCACATTAAAAACATATAAAGGTTGAGAATTTTAAAAGCAAGTAAATAGCACAGTGTCTTATAATTACACAAGGAACAACATATTAAAAGTTTAATTAAGTGGTAGGTACTCTTTAAAAGGGGTATTCAGGCCATTTTTTAAAAACATATATGTCCTAGCAGAGTATCCGGTCTTCCTACCTAGACCTTGTGGGAGTGAAAAAGCAACAATAATGCTTTTCTAATCATGTCCCTCATGTCCCATCCACATGTCACATTCTTATGTCACCTCCTCAATTCCCGTCCCCATGTAACATACTGACATAGTTTTATAAGGTTGAAAAAAAACAGTCCATCGAGTTCAAGCTAAAACCCTACCGTGTTGATCCAGAGGAAGGCAAACCAAAAAAATATGATCACCCCATCACAGAGGAAAAATTATTTCCTGACTCTGGATCAACGTTCTATGAACTTATGTGATTCCATCCACATAAGTCTAGTATCTGTGTTCCGTCCTCATGTCCTATTCTCAGGTGGGATTGAGCTGTAATCAAGAGCTTGTAAACCAAAAATAGGAGTGTGGTTTTGCAGAGAGGTGGCTTGTTGGAGGGGGCTTGGCTTGCATGCCGGACCAACACATGAAATGTGTGTGGTGACCCAGTACAGGACTTTCACCCATGTACCCTAGCTGCCCTTTCTGGCAGCCTCCTTACAGTGACCCCTGGGCCCCCTTACACCTGTCCTCTTGTGAATATATCTCAATGCCAATGTTATACAGAATAATGTACATATAATGTGTTATAGCTTTAAGACCTGTTATGTGATTAACCTGTTGTCATGTGATTATAACCCAGTGAGGTATCAGTGACCCTGTGACCTAAGGGTGACCTATGGGACCTCTCCTAATCTCCAGGGAGGAACTGGCTCATTCTCTTGGCTCTTAGAGTCTTGTATGCTAAGTTGCAATGAGGTCAAGTCTTAGGTGTGTGTCTGGAGTCAGAGGTGGCCTAAAGTCAGTCAAGCAGCCACAGATTCTCAAGTCCATTGCCCCACAGGTCAAGTCAAAGCCTGGTAAGCTACAGAAGGGGTGGTCAGTCTTAGTCTGTCATAGTCAAGTCAGTCCAAGTCATCCTTTCTCAAATCATTGGGGCCTGCATTTAAATTGTCTAAGTGCACTGCAAGTCCCAGCAAGCTCTAAGGTCTCTGAAGTCACTGGTCACCTCCACGGGCCTAGCCAAGCTGTATAGACTGTTACACCTCAAACAAGCAAGATTTCGGGCTCTCACAGACCTGTAACTTCTTCTTTAAGAGTCTCCTCTGTCCTCCACTCGTTACCTGTATTAATGGTACCCGTTTGAACTTGTTATCAGTATAAAAGACACCTGTCCACAACTTCAAACAGTCACACTCCAAACTCCACTATGGCCAAGATCAAAGAGCTGTCGAAGGACACCGGAAACAAAATTGTAGACCTGCACCAGGCTGGGAAGACTAAATCTGCAATAGGCAAACAGCTTGGTGTTAAGAAATCAACTGTGGGAGCAATTAATAAAAAATGGAAGACATACAAGACCACTGATACCTCCCTCAGTCTGGGGCTCCACACGAGATCTCACCCCGTGGTGTCAAAATTATCACAAGAACGGTGAGCAAAAATCCCAGAACCACACGGGAGAGCCTAGTGAATGACCTGCAGAGAGCTGGGACCAAAGTAACAAAGTCCTGGAGTGGCCTAGTTAGTCTCCAGATCTCGACCCCATAGAAAGCATTTGGGGGGAGCTGAAAGTCCATGTTGCCAAGCGACAGCCCCAAAACATCACTGCTCTAGAAGATGATGAGGAGGAGTAAAAAGGAACCCGTAGATACCAGCGCTGCGACTTTTAAGCTTGAAGACAATGGCGTCCAGGTTAAAGTAAAAGATCCTAGACAGGACCATTTTTTAAATAAAACACTAAAAACGGGATTACGTGTTTCGGGAGGAGCCAGACAACACAGACAAGCAGGGTTTTATAGGGCTCCAAAATGGTTGCCAGGGTCAGGGGGAGTGGTTAAGAGGATGATGATAATGAGGGACTTTAAATATAAATTATATGTTCATATACTTAGCACAGTGGGGTTAAGCATTATCAATACTATTACATATAGACACAACCAAAATTGTAATTAATAGCAGAAATATGTGAATGTATACGTGGAGCATAATCAGGGATGTTTACAGGCAAACGCCGTGGTCCCAGAAGTAGACCCAGCGATCTGTGTAAACATAAACACATGTGGCCAGTCTGTTATGTAAACACTGTGATCAGGGACAGCTGACAGCGCGATCGCCCTCAGCAGTAATGAAGACTGAAGCGAGCGCTGGCTGGGTATCCAGGGACGTATCGCTATGCTCGCAGATCACGTGTGCCATGAGGGGGGAGCGGGTCGCAGAAGCGATCCGCTCGCTGCTCGCATAATAGGAGTGTGTTAGTTCCCTGCCTATATGAGTGTGATAGGCACTAGAAAACAATAGGGAGTGACCTGATTGGGTGATAAGCCACAATATAGACCACACTCATATAGAAGGCATATAGGGAGTATTCAGAGGAAAATAATATGACACATAGGTCCTATATGAGGATGTATAAAGATGTGAAAGGGCCATTGTAACGTATACCTGGAATATCTCTCAATAATTTAGTTCAGACCGGAAGGGATGAGCCTTTGCAGTTTATAAATCCAAAAATGTTCGTGTCTCCGCAGGGTGTTAACACCTGTATATGTTACAATGGCCCTAATACATCTTTATACATCCTCATATAGAACCTATGTTTGATATTATTTTCTGCAACCCGCTCACGGCACACATGATCTGCGAGCATAGCGATGTGTCCCTGGATACCCAGTCAGCGCTCGCTTCAGTCTTCATTACCGCTGAGTGCAATCGCGCTCTGTCAGCTGTCCCTGACAGGCACGATCGCAGTGTTTACATAACACACTGGCCACATGTGTTTATGTTTACAGGCATCGCTGGGTCTACTTCCGGGACCACAACATTTGCCTGTAAACATCACTGATTATGCTTCACGTATATATTCATATATTTCTGCAATTAATTACAATTTTGGCTGTGTCTATACATAATAGTATTGATAATGCTTAACCCAACTGTGCTAAGTATATGAGCATATCATTTATATATAGAGTCCCTCATTATCATCATCCTGTTTACCACTCGCCCTGACCCTGGCAACCATTTTGGAGCCTTATAAAAACCCTGCTTGTCTGTGTTTGTGTACCCTGATCTAAGGAAGGGAGGGTTCCTCCCGAAACGCGTAATCCACTGTTTTTATTCTTTTATTTTACTTTTGTTTAAATAAATGGTCCTGTCTAGGATCTTTTACTTTAACCTGGACGTCATTGTCTTAATGCTTAAAAGTCGTAGCGCCGGTATCTAAGGATTCCTTTTTACTCCTCCTCATCATCATATCTACAGGACGACCTGGGTTGATTCCTGCAACCCACTGACTTGGCAGCGACTCACCACTGACTGATGGTACCCCGCTGCATAGGGGTTACATGCCTGTAATTTCTATATTGAGGTGAGCGGCCATCTATAAGCCCTGTGGGGACAACCCCCTACTCCTCACACCTCCCACATATATCCTGGGGTAATACACGAGGTGCCAGTTGTCGGTCCTTTTCTTTTTTTCTATCTGCTCTAGATGAGATCTGCATGGAGGAATTGGGCCAAAATACCAGCAACAGTGTGTGAAAACCTTGTGAAGACTCACAGAAAACGTTTGACCTCTGTCATTGCCAACAAAGGGAATATAACAAAGTATTAAGATGAACTTTTGTTATTGACCAAATATTTATTTTCCACCATTATGTCTCTCATAGTTGAGGCATACCTATGATGAAAATTACAGGCCTCTCTCATCTTTTTAAGTGGAGAACTTGCACAATTGGTGGCTGACTAAATAATTTTTTCCCCACTACGTGGATATATATATATATATATATATATATATATATATATATATATATATATGTAAAGGATAAGAGCAGCACATCCAAGTAACAATGAATAGTTGCAGGGGGTGCACGCAGGTATAGGATCCTGGCAAACAGATTCCAGCTTTATACTTGTGGTTAAATGCAGCACACCGGACAGCAGAAAAATCCAATTCAGTGGAGTTTATTGCATGGTGTAAAAACAGGTATAAAGTTGTTTCAGTGACCTCACGGTATACCTTTTGCAATTGATAAAGGGAGAATATACTGCTGAAAATCGTCTTGCTCCCATTTTGTTGTATTTTATAGATGTGTAAATAAAATACATTGATGCTATACTCGTTCTGACTCCTGATCCATAGTGGTAGCGCTGGAGCAGTGCATTCTTTTTTCCTCGCATCCCCTACGTTTCTGCACTGTGGAGCATATATTGTTAAAAGTTAAAACTCATAAAACTAAGCACACACTTCTTCCAATCAGTAATGAAGAATAACTCATTTTCTATTCTTGGCATGGATTCTAATTTTTCATTGTTGTTGTTTAACCTTTTACCGTCAATGTACTGCAATGCCATTTTTCCACTTGAATTGATTTTTTTGACAATGCTATCCTTTTGAGCAATATAGCTGGCCTCTTTAGACCACTGCTATTTCTCAGATATATTTGCCAATCACTTTGTTTGTTGCTTCACATTTTCTCAGTTTAAAAGACCCTTTTACACAAGCTAAATGTCTTCAAAAGGGATTCAAGGTCACTGGGCTCGTATGGGTAGATCAATCCTTGTATTTTCTTAAAAAAATATTACAAACTGTAAGAAAAACTTATTATGGGATCAGTGGACCTTATTTTGCCTTGTTTTATTTTTGTTAGTTTTTTGTGTTTGTTTTTTTGTTCCAAGGTTTTAATAATTGCCATTGGAAGGGAAGTTGGGTATGTTTGTATTTCTATATGAATGCTTTAATATGTGCTAGCTAAATGTCCTATCACTTTTAATACATGGTAGTGGTAGGGTGCCACCAAAACCATTATTCAGTTCAATAAACTATAGCATAGAATATCAATAATGTATGTTTAGGGAATTTGGATTTTGAGCAAGAGACTGATGTGAGTGATGGTACAGTCCTGCAAAATTTGCTGTCTCTGTGTAGGCCACAATATATAAAAGGTGCATACAACATGATTAAATATACTGTACATGTACAATATACACATGTGACATCCAACATAAGATAGAGCTTGCCAGTATCTACAGAATAGGGTCATTGAAAGCGATCTGACACTTGTTCACTAGCACTAAACCCAATAAACAGGACTATAGTGCGGATGAACCAGATTATAATAAGGCAAAACTAACAAGATCCATGGTCCTGTTCATGAAATCCAAGCTGTATAGAGGCCCCATTGCCAATATCCCTCCCTGCACAATGGAGGCAGAGCCAGTATCCAGAACTACCCTGACTCCGTCCCCTTCTGATCTCGTATGCCTGCCCACCTCATAAATATTCATAGACCCATTGCTCATGTGACTGCAAGGTGGGCAGGCATTTGGGAGCAGAGAGGACAAAAGCAGGCAAGTTCTGTATACCAGCAGCTGCCTCGATTGCACAAGAAGGATTAGGAATGGTGGATACACCCTTGATCTCCAGGACTTGACCACGGATCCTGGAGAGTTATACGTTTTTTTTTTATCAGATTCATCTGCGCTATAACTCTGTTTATTGGGTTTAATGCAAGTGAACAAGGATACAGTACCAAAAAAAAACAACAACAACTTTGCTTAAGATTTTTTTGGCAATGTGTGGATGACATTTGTAAAATGTCTTCAACTTTACTGGTACCATAATATGTGGATATTTCACCTACAAAGTCTGGGCTAAAAATATATGACTAATCTATCCCTTATAAATCTATAATCTGTATAAGCATTTTACAATATAAAGTACTTGTAGACTGTTGGTCTTATTTATATTAACATGAATTGGTCTTATATCCTAGAGATTGTTTTAATTTAAGGGCATAAATGGACAGTGTGGGCTTAAGGCTCTGGTTGCATTCATTATCTGGTTGATGACACAACTGACCACATAATTCTTGATGATTTTACTTGCAGCGTTTACTTAATCATTTCTGAAATTATGTTCACAGAAGGGTTATTATTCTCCGTATTACCATGTCTTATCATTTCTTAATGACTTCCCATCGACTGCCTTAGGTAGTACATCATGCTTAAATAATGGTTTATAAGAGCATATAAGGTCATTTTCCAGCAAAAATCTCATCTTAGATGATAACTGTGTTCTTCAGAAATAACAGACAATACTGATTCTATCGTAAGACTTTAATAACTATAGCAAGTCCTGTTCTCTACACCTAAGTACTTTATATAAATGTCTTTAAAAAACTAAGCCATTTTTCTTAACAGTTTTCTTCTTTAGAGAAAAATTACCCCAGACAGTGGCTACACATGCTACTTTTCTGGGCTCAACAACATTTTTTAACTGCAGAGACCAATCTACTTGAATCATTATGCCTTTACTAAGCAACTACACAAAGAGAAGCATAAGCTTAAAGGGGTATTCCAGGCCAAAACTTTTTTTTATATATCAACTGGCTCCAGAAAGTTAAACAGATTTGTAAATTACTTCTATTAAAAAATCTTAATCCTTCCAATAGTTATTAGCTTCTGAAGATGAGTTGTTATTTTCTGTCTAACTGCTCAATGATGATGTCACGTCCCGGGGCATGACATCATCATTGAGCAGTTAGACAGAAAACTTCAGAAGCTAATGACTATTGGAAGGATTAAGATTTTTCAATACAAGTAATTTACAAATCTGTTTAACTTTCCGGAGCCAGTTGATATATAAAAAAAAGTTTTGGCCTGGGATACCCCTTTAACCCCTTCCCTCTTTGGCAATTTTTCATTTTTGCACTTTTGTGTTTTCCTCCTCAACTTCTAAAAATCAGAACACTTTCAATTTTCCACCTAAAATCCATATGAGGGCTTGTTCTTTGCGCCAACAATTTTATCTTGTAATACCATTAATAATTTCATTACAAAATCTACGGCAAAACAAGAAAAAAAATTATTTGTGGGGAAACATTGAAAAAAAAAAAAGCCATTTTGTAATTTTTAGCGGCTTCCGTTTCTACACTGTGCAGTTTTCGGTAAAAATTGCACCTTATATTTATTCTGTAGGTCCATACGGTGGCAAAGATATCCAATTTATATAGGTTTGATTTTATTTAACTACAAAAAAAAAAAGATTATAGCTACATGCACCAAAATTTAAACGTTGAAAAATGTCCTATTCTGACCCCTATAACTTTTTAATTTTTCCATATAAGGGGTGGTATGAGGACTCATTTTTTTTGTGCTGTGATCTGAAGTTTTTATCGGTACCATTTTTGTTTTCATCGGACTTTATGATATGTGTTTATTTTTATTTACAGTTTTTTTTTTTATTGGGAAAAGGGGGGTGATTCAAACTTTTATTAGGGAAGGGGTTAAATCACATTAATTAACATGTTTTTTTTTTTTTTGCAATGTTATAGCTCCCAGAGGAGACCATAACACACTGATTTCCTACACTGATCACTGCCATGCAATAGCATGGCATTGATCTGTGTTATCGCCGCTCGACTGCTCCTGTCTGGATCTCTGGCACAGAGATCGGACAGCGAGGAGGCAGGTAGGGATCCTCCTTGTGTCCTGAAAGTTTGTTTTAGATGGAGCGATCAAGTTTGATTGCCACGTCTAAATGGTTAATGCCGGACATCAGCCCGATCGGCGATGTCCAGCATTAGCCGTGGGTCCCGGTTGCCTATAACAACCGGGACCCACCGGGTATGATTAGCGCTCAACTACTGAGTGCGCCTCATACCTTGGGAGCTAGGGTGTGGCAAAGGGTTAAAAAGACCATGTCAGAGGACAGAGGCATAGCTTGTAGCTTCTGAGCCCCGATGCAAAATATGCAACAGGGCCCCATATGCTTATTAAAATACTGGTCTCTTATGAGGAAGATGTGTTATGGGGCCCTTTAGGCACCAGGGCCCCCGGAGCGACTGCTACCTCTGCTACCTCTATAGCCACGCCCCTGTCAGAGGATATCAATGCTTCCCTACTGCATGCAATGGAAAAGTATCGGGCAATGGTAAACTAGATGTATATACGTAAGAATAAATACACATCTGACCATTAAATAACTTAAATGGTCTATTCACACGTACAGTATTCTGTGCAAATTTGATGCGCAGGTTTTTCTGCTGCATATTTCAATGCAAACTGAATGACAGCAGAGCTTGAAATCCAGCACATCAAATCTGCGCAGAATACTGCACATGTGAATAGACCTTAAAGGGATATTCCTATCTGGACATTTGTGGCATATCCAAAGGATAAGAGATATAATGTCTGATGGCCGGGGTCCTGGCACTGGGACCCCCCGCGATCTCAGTGCAGCACCCTACATTCTAAACAGTATGTATAGAATGCTGGGTTCCTAAGGCAGGAGATGTGACATCATGACACAATTCCTCGTGACAACACGCCCCCCTCCATTCATGACGGCTACGAGGGGGTGTGATGTCACGTCATGTCTCCCGCCATGGGAACCTAGCTTTTTAAACATACTGTTTAGAATGCCGGGTGCTGCATGGAGATTGCGGTTGTGTGGCAGCGGCGGGACCCCCCGATCAGACATCTTATCCTCTATCTTTTGGATAGGGGATAAGATATTTTGGGGCAAAGTACCACTTTAAGACTATTTGGTTAATACTGCATTTGGAAAAACCTTTAAAATATAGCCTTTAACCTCTTCAGGACACAGGGCGTATGGATACGCTGTGCATTCCGAGTCCTTAAGGACACAGGGCGTATCCATATGCCTGTGGGAAATCCGGTCCCCACCGCTAGCCGGTTGGAGACCGGAGCCGGATGCCTGCTGAAATCGTTCAGCAGGCTTCGCGGCATATTGCCCAGGGGGGTCATGATGACCCCCCCATGTTGGCGATGGCCGCAGATCACTGGACAATTCAGCACAGCTATCTGCGGCGGATTCCGGGTCAATCGGGTCTCCAGTGACCCGGTGACCCGGAATTACAGGCTGTTTACAGGCTGTCTTTGACGGCCCCGAACAGCCATAGCCAGCAGGGGTGAAGTGGCACTGGTGCCACCTCACGATTGTCCTGATTCGTCGGCCGGTTTACAGGCCGACCAATCAGGGCACCTGCTGCGGGTGTCACTTTCGCAACCCGCTCCACCCCTCTTCCGGAGGACGTGATCGGGTGCGGAAAGAGGACCCCGGCAGCTGGGGACCCCGATCCCCGGCGTCCCTGTTGGGATCGGGGCCCCAGGAGCGGCGGCGGCGAGGGACTGACCTGCAGCGGCGGCGTGGATCAGCAGTTGGAGCTGAGTGACAGCCTCCTGCTGTTGCCTAGCAACAGCTCCCAGGATGCAAAAAGGGCATGCTGGGAGCTGTAGTTATGCAACAGCAGGAGGCAGACCACCACAACTCCCAGCATTCCCTTATGGGAATGCTTTTTTTTCTATAGAAAAGTGTACCTTCAGCTTTTGTATAACTACAACTCCCAGCTTGCACAAACAGCTAAAGTGCATGCTGGGAGTTGTAGTGGTGCATCTGCTGGTTGCATAACTACAACTCCCAGCATGCCCGTTGGCTGTTGGTGACTGCTGAGAGTTGTAGTTTTGAAACAGCTGAAGGCCCACTGGTTGTGAAACTCAGAGTTTTTTTTTACCTAACTCAGTGTTTCATGACCTGTGTGCCTCCAGCCGTTGCAATCTACAACTCCCAGCATGCACCGTACATGCTGGGAGTTGTAGTTTTGCAACAGCTGGAGGCACACTGGTTGTGAAACACTGAGTTAGGTCACAAACTCAGTGATACATAACCAGTGTGCCTACTGCTGTTGCGAAACTAAAACTCTCAGCATGTATAGTCTGTCAGCGCATGCTGGGAGTTGTAGTTTTGCAACAGCTGGATGTTCCCCCCCAATGTGAATGTACAGGGTACACTCACATGGGCGGAGGTTTACAGTAAGTATCCGGCTGCAAGTGTGAGCTGCGGCAAATTTTTTGCCGCAGCTCAAACTGCCAGTGAGAAACTACTGTGAACCCCTGCCCGTGTGACTGTACCCTTAAAACACTACACTACACTAACACAAAATAAAATAAAAATTAAAAAACACTACATATACACATGCCCCTACACAGCCCCCCTCCCCTCCCCAATAAAAATGAAAAGCGTCTGGTACGCCACTGTTTCCAAAACGGAGCCTCCAGCTGTTGCAAAACAACTATTCCCAGTATTACCAGACAGCCACTGACTGTCCAGGCATGCTGGGAGTTTTACAACAGCTGGAGGCACCCTGTTTGGGAATCACTGGCGTAGCATACCTCTATGTCCATCCCTATGCAAGTCCCTAATTTAGGCCTCAAATGCGCATGGCGCTCTAACTTTGGAGCCCTGTTGTATTTCAAGGCAACAGTTTAGGGTCACATATGGGGTATCGCCGTACTCGGGAGAAATTGTGTTACAAATTTTGGGGGCTATTTTCTTCTTTTACCCTTTTTAAAAATGTAAAAATTTTGGGAAAACAAGCATTTTAGATACATATGCAAAAGTCGTGAAACACCTGTGGGGTATAAAGGTTCACTTAACCCCTTGTTACATTCCCCGAGGGGTCTAGTTTCCAAAATAGTATGCCATGTTTTTTTTTTTTTTGCTGTCCTGGCACCATAGGGGCTTCCTAAATGTGGCAGGCCCCAGAGCAAAATTTGCTTCCAAAAAGCCAAATGTGACTACTCCTCTTCTGAGACCTGTAGTGCGCCAGCAGAGCACTTTTCATCCTCATATGGGGTGTTTTCTGAATCGTGAGAAATTGGAATTCATATTTTGGGGGGTATTTTCTGCTATTACCCTTTTTAAAAATGTAAAATTTTTGGGAAAACAAGCATTTTAGGTAATTTTTTTTTTTTTTTTTTACATTTGCAAAAGTCATGAAACATTTGTGGGGTATTAAGGCTCACTTTATCCCATGTTACATTTCCCGAGGGGTCTTGTTTCCAAAATGGTATGCCATGTGTTTTTTTTTTTTTGCTGTTTTGACACCCTAGGGGCTTCCTAAATGTGACATGCCCCCCAAAAACCATTTCAGAAAAATGTTCTCTCCAAAATCCCCTTTTTGCTCCTTCCCTTCTGAGCCCTCTACTGTGCCCACCGAACACTTTACATAAACATATACTGTATGTGCTTACTCGAGAGAAATTGGGCTACAAATACAAGTAAACATTTTCTCCTTTTACCACTTGCAAAAATTCTAAAATTGGGTCTACAAGAACACGTGAGTGTAAAAAAATGAAGATTTTGAATTTTCTCCTTCACTTTGCTGCTATTCCTGTAAAACACCTAAAGGGTTAAAACACTGACTGAATGTCATTTTGAATACTTTGGGGGGTTTAGTTTTTATAATGACCATACCTGGTAAGACCAGCATATGGAGGGTTAAATTTATATGTTTATTTCCAATAGATTCCCCTTTGGGAATCCAAAAGAACCCTAATTTCCCATATACTACTTATTGTGATTAAAATTCCCATAAGCTTTATTAGTTTCTACACATGTTATATTAAAATCAAACAGCGCTGTTTGCTCCAATTAACCTTTTGATTGTTCAATTTCCAAAGCAGACTTCTCTGCTAATTTCCTCCTTGCTTGTGAGTGCAGCTATCCTGTATGCCTGCAGGTCATACATGGTTAATGCTTTGGAGCAGGAGCGCTGCCATGGTTAAAATATCCACTCTTCCCCCCTCAACATGTTTCGCTACGACGTAGCGTTATCAAGAGATAGCGGGCAAAAAAAAAACAAAAAAAAAAACTCTTGATAACGCTACGTCGTAGCGAAACATGTTGAGGGGGGCAGAGTGGATATTTTAACCATGGCAGCGCTCCTGCTCCAAAGCATTAACCCTGTATGACCTGCAGGCATACAGGATAGCTGCACTCACAAGCAAGGAGGAAATTAGCAGAGAAGTCTGCTTTGGAAATTTAACAATCAAAAGGTTAATTGGAGCAAACAGCGCTGTTTGATTTTAATATAACATGTGTAGAAACTAATAAAGCTTATGGGAATTTTAATCACAATAAGTAGTATATGGGAAATTAGGGTTCTTTTGGATTCCCAAAGGGGAATCTATTGGAAATAAACATATAGTTTTTATAATGGGGTCATTTTTGGGGTATTTCTAATATGAAGACCCTTCAAATCCACTTCAAACCTGAACTGGTCCCCGAAAAATAATGAGTTTTAAAATTTTCTGAAAAATTGGAAAATTGCTGCTGAATTTTGAAGCCCTCTGATGTCTTCCAAAAGTAAAAACTCATCAATTTTATGATGCAAACATAAAGTAGACATATTGTATATGTGAATAAAAAAAATGTATTTGTAATATACATTTTCCTTACAAGCAGAAAGCTTCAAAGTTACAAAATGATAAATTTTCAAATTTTTCATAACATTTTAGAATTTTTCACCAAGAAAGGATGCAAGTTACCACAAAAATGTACTACTATGTTAAAGAAGAATATGTCACGAAAAAACAATCTCGGAATCCGAATGATAACTAAAAGCATTCCAGAGTTATTAATGTTTAAAGTGACAGTGGTCAGATGTGCAAAAAACGCTCTGGTCCTTAAGGCCAAAATGGGCTTTGTCCTTAAGGGGTTAAAGCATGTATGTCTGTTGTATGGAAGCATGTTTTTTTTACTTCCACTGCAATTTTTTTTTATTTAGCCTCCTTTTTTCTAATTTGTTTTTATTGTAATTTTTTTTAATTAAATTTTTTGTGCATTATTAGGGGGCTGCCATTTTGCCTCAGCTGTGTTAGGGTAGGGTCACATGTAACAGATCCGCAGTGTATTTTGCGCTACGGATCTGCCGTTGACCCGACCCATTGTGTGCCTCCAGCTGTTGCCACCCCGCCTTCCTCGCCTCACTCTGCCCCTGGCCTGCTCGCAGCAGCAATCCACCGCTACGAGCAGCCACATACTGCAGCATGTGCAGTGTACTCAGACATCAAGGCTGCTCCATGATATATGAGTAAACTCAGCGACTAGCAGGCCCTCTTTGTGGCTGCTTGTAGCAGCGTATTGCCGCTGCAAGCAGGCCAGGGGCAGAGAGAGGCTGGGGAAAGGGCGCAATAGCTCGAGGCACAAAATGGGTCTGGTCACCGGCGTATCCACAGCGTAAAATACACTGCGGATCCGTTACGTGTGAGCCTACCCTAAAACAACATTTAGTGATATGCTTTACAGCCGGCCATTAAACAGAGGTAACCTGTGCCAGTAAATTACTGGGAATTTTCAGTGACCTTTTCAGAGGTCATTTTACAGGAAGGGGGAAGCTGAACAATGGTGGTGGTTCCAGTGTTATCTCTCTACTGGTGTCACCTTTCAATGTACTCCCGTCTGTGCTGAGAAAAAGGGCATTACTGGGAAATGATCTGTATATCTGTACAGAACATGAAATCTCAGCTTAATTTTAGGTCTAGTGGCCAGTAGAGATGAGCGAAGTCACAGTACTTTGATTCAGCGGTTGCTGACTGTAGCCTGCATAAATTAGTCCAGCTTTCAGGTGCTCTGGTGGTCTGTAAAAGGTCGATACAGTCCTAGGAGACTCTCCTAGGAATGTATCCACCTTTTCCAGCCCACCAGAGCACCTGAAAGCTGAACTAGTTTATGCAGGCTAAAGTCAGCAACTGCCAAGCCGCAAAGTTTGTGCAGAATCAAAGTACTGTAACTTTGCTCATCTCTAGTGCCCAGAATGGAAAATGCAAGATTTCAGAATTTTTATAAAATATAAAAATTTTAAAAAAAAAATCTACTAAAATATCCTGCATGGCTGACAACTGATGTTAAAAAAGCAATAAACAACAAAAAGGTGTCCGTTGAAGGTGTTGATAGATATAGATACAGGGTCACAAGTGTCTACTATACCTAAAAATGTTTTCTATAAGTATTGAGATGCTCGTGTATTGAAGGAGCCTGATGAAGTTGACCTGAGAGTAGTGGCGGGTAACGGGCAACCAATACCCAGACATAGATATTGAGAGCGAATCATTTAGTTGGGAGAGCACATACTTAGAGGGCAGGGAGTGATTGTAACTAATGTGTCAGATAAGGGGTCTGCTGAGTTTATACTAAGAATGAATATCATGGAAAACTGTTTCTTGGAAATTGTAGATTCCTTGCATGCCTCTGTCCCATACATTTCCCCTTCAGGCCAGTGGGCTGTGCAGCACCACTTAAAGGTCCTACAGGCGGAGCAGAAGTTTGCTAACCAGCAAGGTGAAATCTGCAAAGTACGAATCCAAGACATCAGGTCGGTGACCTTACAACCCAACACAGAAACAATCATCTGGTGCCGTGCATGTCCTGGAATAAGAAAAAAGGACCATCAAGCCCTGCTAGAGCCAATGCAGTTGGAAGATCATCCCCTGGTCTGAGCTGCAAGAAGCCTTGTCACAATTACCAATGGGAGAGTTCCAGTCCGGTCAATCTGTCTGATGTTGCTACAGTATTACCTAAATAATGATGGACTGCTGCGTATATCAGTGAGCACTTGGGGTGAATATTGTCTGTTATCTTCTATTTAAAATTGTTGCCTGAAGGCGGCTACTAAAAAAAAAAGTGTTTTAAACGCAGAAAGTGCTTTGTGATTTTTTGTTCTATGAATATATGTCTGAATATGGATTGAGCCTCCATTACCTTAATCACAATCACCTATGTGCACCATCAAGGTATTATTACTTTTTTTTACCTATGGCTGTGGAAGTTCCCGAGGACCAGCAAACTGGACTCCATTTGGGAAATGGAGCCCTATACAGTGATGGCTGTACCCTACCCAGACTCTTACACGATCCAGAAACCAGGGTACAAGCCACAAGTCGTCCACTGTAACCTGATAAAGTTATGATACAAAGCAGACCTGCCCGAACCTCCTGTACCTCCTCCTCCACCAGCTGTCAAACCTGCAAGGGAGTACGTGCCTGGAGAGGGGATCCACCCATCCATGGATGTCCCCATGTTCTCTCCCAGTCAACCTGCAATCTTCTGTGTCATGCCATCTGAGGGACCAGTGCAACCAACTCTAGTCGTCTCACCAGCTCAAGTCCTGTCACCATTGGCACCAGTATACACCCCGGTCTCCCTGTCTCCTGTATCCTTGCCAGCCAGTCCAAGTTAAGAAAGTCCAGAACCAGCTCCAACTCTGGAAATGGATCTTCAAGAGGCCTCTATCATTCCAATTGTGCCAAGAACTCCCGAAGAAGGAAGTGTTCCTGAGTCACATAGGTGGTGCTGTGTAGATCCCAATGGTCTACCCAGGGTCAGTTACCCACAAGATACAAAGACTAACACCATGTACAGTCTAGGTCTACACATAGTCCATAAGTACACATAAATTCATGTACACATATTTAATGTACATTAGGGCTGTAGCACTCACTACATCACAGTCCCCTCAAATGTCTTTGAGTGTCCTATGTCTCACATGTCTAATGTAACTTTCTTTTGTCCAGGTGCTCAGGATACTTTGCTGGCCAGAAGGTATTCCTGTATACACTATGCACGTAACTAAAAAGTCAAAGGTAACAAGTGTCTAGTGAAATTGTCTAGCAGAAATATAGCTAAACGGTGTTCTATGGAGAAATTTGTCATTGCGAGGGACCCCAGTAGCCAAGGCATTGGGCAGAAAGCCTCCGGCAATCCAATTCGCCAGTGTTATGTCTTAGTCATAAGTGTTATTACATGCATAGTCATAGTCAGATGTCATAATATGCAAAGTCATGTTCCTATTCATAGTCAAATATAAGGTTAATAGGTCATGTTCCTAACGTAGTCCTAAGTATGTTGCTATGAGTACTCATCCTTATTCTTCAGTAATCCTATGGTTGGTCAGTTGTACAATTTTTCAGAGCTTGTATGGACATTGATACAGAGACTCTCTTGCATTCTCAGTTTTTATCAACAAAAAGACAGGACTGCATGCGGCCCCTTGGCCATTTCATTTCTCAGCCTTCACGAACGGACGTCAAGGGTGACTTTACTCAAGTAGAGGGGTTTGTGGTGTCCCAGTACGGGATATGGTCCTTCTGTCCCATCAGGTTGAGTCCCTGTCCCCCCCTCCCCCGGGGCTCTCCTGTAGTGTCTCCCCCTGTGTATATAAGTTTCCCATAAAGGGTTTTCACATAAAGAGTAAAGGACCTTTATTGTTTGTCACATGATTATATTTGTACCACATGATTGTTTGTCACATGTTCAAATCATATGATTGTTACCCAGAGAACCCAGTGGCCAGGTGACCTCTCTAGTGACCTATGGGCTCCTTGCACAGCCCCCTATATACGATGGGGAGGAGCTGCAATCTCTCTCTTAGTTCCTGAGGTCCAGTGCAGTCAAGTCGTATCAGTGTCCAGAGCATTGGAGCCTAAAGTGTGCAGCCACCTGTCAATTGCAAGTAAGCTAAAGTCATCTAATTGTCAGCCATCAAGTCAGTCAAGTCAAGTCTACAGTCTAGTCACTGTGGCCTGCATTATAGTCAGACTACCTTCTGCAAGTCCCAGCAAGCCTGCGAGGTATCTCTGTGTCACTGGCCACCTCTCTGGGATACTGGCTGAAGTACATAGACTGTACCATCTGTCTAACCTAAGTAAAAGCTACCGTTACTCTTAACCTGGCCTTGGACTCTTTATTGTCCCTGCCTGACCTAGGACTAGCGGCACTACCTTCGGGTGGTTATGTAGGAAAACCATGCCCTGGCATCACCAACATGAAGGGGTTAATACCATCTACCCCTGGGCAACACCATCTGCCCCTTACACCTCACCTCACACCCCGTGGCTCACCCCATGGTGCAAGGTAAATTAACCCTTTAAGGACCAAAACAATTAGGGCTGTACGCCCCTAAAAGACCAGGCCTGCTTTTTCAAATCGGGATGTCTGACTTTATTAGAGTATAACTCTGGTAACGTTTTGCCATACACGATAATTCTGACATTGTTTTTTTGTCACAAGTTGTCCTTCATGTACAGTGACCCCTCGACCTACGATGGCCCCGACATACGATAATTTCAACATGTGAAGGCCTCTCAGAGGCCATCGCATGTTGAAGGCAGCATCAACAGACGATGCTTTTGTATGTCGGGGCCATCGCATAAACGGCTATCCGGCAGCGCAGACTGCTTCAGCTGCCACCGGATAGCCGTTTACGGTGCCCGTGTGGTCCGCTGATGATCACTTACCTGTCCTCGGGGTTCCTGCGCGTCCTCTTTGGGATCCCCAGCATCGTCGGCGCTCTCCATTGTCGTCATCACGTCGCTGCACACGCCGTCCCATCATCCAATAGGAGCAGCGTGCGTAGCGACGTGATGGCGGCGACGGAGAGAGCGAGGATGCCAGGGAAGCAGAGGCCTTGCCGTAGCGTCGAGGACACCCCGGGGACGTGGCGACAGCGATGGACGGCGACCATCCGGGCAGCGGTGACGAGCGGTCACAGTCCGGAGCAGCGGGGACAGGTGAGTACAACTTCCTCTAACAGTGGTCTTCAACCTGCGGACCTTCAGATGTTGCAAAACTACAACACCCAGCATGCCGGACAGCCAACGGCTGTCCAGGCATGCTGGGTGTTGTAGTTTTGCAACATCTGGAGGTCCGCAGGTTGTAGACAACTGTCTTATACTTTACATTGCACGGATCCCTCAACATGCGATGGTTTCAACAAATGATGGTCCGTTTGGAACAGATTACTATCGTATGTTGAGGGACCACTGTACATAGTAAAAGTAGGCTGATATCATTTGTAGTTTTTTTTTACAATGCAAAAAATCATGACATTTAAAAAAATATATATTTTTTGTTATTTTAACACTGATAGGTTGCATATATTTATACTTTCTGACCAAATAGTTTATGAAACTTATACTTTCAGATGTCTATGTCTATTGTAAATGAAATAGAAGCCTAAAAATTGCAATTGCAGTATTTTCAAAATTTGAAAAGAACATTTTTTTTTCATGTGCTATGCAAGGAAATTTAAAGGTGGTAGAACATAAATGACCCCATTTTAAAAACTAGACCCCTCAAGGTATTCACTAGGGGGTACAGTAAGTATTTTAATGCCATAGTTTCTTGGCAGGAATTATTACAAAGTCAGTGTTAAAAATTCGAAATTTGCTTTTTTCCACAAATGCATCATTTGTGGGACATATTTTTTGTACATCGCTTCTGATATTGAAAAAAAGCACCCTACATTTTATTAAGCTGCTCCTCCCGTGTTCGGAAATACCCCCGCTTAGGACATATTTGGTTCCTTGGCTGCGTGGTGGGACCCAGAAGAAGAGGAGCGCCATTTGGTTTTCAGGGCATAATTTTAGGCCGAAATGGATTATAGGCTGTACTTCATGCCTGCAAAGGGTTTTAGCTACCAGAACCATACAGAACCCCCACAAGTGACCCCATTTTGGAAACTACACCCCCTATAGTATTTCTATAGACAAAAAGGGTCAGACAGAGCGCATCCGCCGAGTATTTCACACCGCGATGCGAGATCACTGCTGCAGCTGGGTAGCTCAGTATGTCCACTTGTGACTGCTGGCGGGAAATCCGCCGCAATAAGTGGACGCACAAAGCTACCTAACGGAGCTCACTGTTGTGATCCTACACAAAAATTTATAATATGTAGGATCATACAGCGGACAACCGCAGCATATTACATGCTGCGGATGTCCTCTGTGTGATCCCACACATTACGCATTTTTTTTATATTTATTTAATAAACATGTTTTTTATTTTATTTTTTACACCTTTTTCCTTTTTTTTACACTTTTTTAAAAATATTTTTACCCTTTTTTTTTATTTTTTATAATTTTTTTTTTTTACCCATTTTTTTAACACTTTTTATTAATTAATTAATTTATTCTTACACTTTTTTTTTTTTTTAATGCTTTGGAATACTTAGTATTCCAAAGCATTGAAGTTATATGCTGCCTGCCAGTTTTCACTAGCAGGCAGCATATCAGCACGTCCTGACAGGCAATAGCCAGGGCAGACCTGGGGGTCTTTGTAGGACTCCCGGCTGCCCAGGTATGAAGCAGCACCCCACGATCGTTGCGGGGTGCTGCTGGAGAGACAGAGGGAGCCCCCTCCCTCTGTCAAATTCCTTACAGCTCGCGGTCACTTCCGACCGCGGCTGTAAGGATTAAACTGCCGGGAGTGAAGTGAACTTCACTCCTGGCAGTGCGGCAGGCCCCGGCCAGCCGCGTATTAGTCACAGCACCCCGCGATCGCGATGCGGGGTGCTGCAGGGAAGACAGAGTGAGCCCCCTCCCTCTGTCAAAACACTCACAGCCGCGGTCACTTCCGACCACGGCTGTAAGGGTTAAAGCTGCCGGGTCTGAAGTTTACTTGCATCCGCCCTGGACGTGCATCCGCCCTGGACGTGTATACATGTCCATGGTCGTTAAGCTGTTAAGTAAAGTAAATGTAAGCAAATCTCCAGGACCAGATGGATTACACCCAAGAGTTCTTAGAGAACTAAGTTCAACAATATCTGTACCCTTATTCATGATATTTAGAGATTCTCTGGTGTCTGGTATTGTGCCGAGGGACTGGCGCAAGGTGAATGGGGTGCCAATCTTCAAAAAGGGCTCTAGGTCTTCCCCAGGTAATTATAGACCATTAGGCTTAACATGCATTGTGGGAAAATTGTTTGAAGGACTCATAAGGGACTACATACAGGAATACTTAGGGGATAAAAAAATTATAAGTGTTAGCCAGCATGGGTTTACTAAGGATAAAAGTTGTCAAACTAATAACATTTGCTTTTATAAAGTTGTGAGTAGAAGCCTTGACAGAGGAATGGCTGTAGATATACGGGGACATTTATCATCGTTGCTTTGGTAAGCGAGTTCTGTAGGCATTTCTTTTTTTTGCTTTAGTTTTGCTTATGTATGACACATTTATTATACTAAATATTAAATTGATAAATTTGGCTCACATAAGCAAAAACAAATCAATCACTTTTGAATACCACTTTTTTTTAGCACACATAAGCAAACCAATAAATTACTTTAGAACACCAATTTGCAGCTTTGAAAAAAATATATGATACATATGTGTTTATAAAAAATTTTTTTACCACCTTTTTTCCCCTAAATGTGCTAACTCATTTTTTTTTCTTCTCATTTCAGTGACCAGCATTTATTTTGTTTAATGTTAATAAAATGGTCAGCGACGGCTTTTGGGGGAGTGTTTTTTTGGAATAAATTCTTTTTTAAATGTATTGTGTTTTTTTTTATTTACTTGACAGGCTTAGTAGGAAGCTGTCTTTTAGACAGAGCCCATTACTAAGCGTTAGCCACAAAAACAGCTGGCGCTAAGCCTCAATTATCACCCTGGTACCCACTGCCAAATGGCGCTCCTGGGCCTAGGCAGTAACAGGCGGGCATTATTTAGGCTGGGGAGGGCCAGTAACAATGGTCCTACCCACCCTGGTAATGTCAGGCTGTTGCTGCTTGGTTGGTATTTGGCTGAGAATATAAATAGGGGGAACCTTATGATTTTGCATAAATAATTAATTATTTAAAAAAAATGCATAGGGTTCCCCCTATTTTCATTTTCAGTCAAATACCAACCAAGCAGAAACAGCCCTACCAGGGGCGGCGAGGACAATTGTTACTGGCCCTCCCCAGCCTAAATAACATCAGCCTGTTACCACCTAGGCCCAGGAGCACCATTTTTGATGCTACGGGCCTGTTGGTACCGGCTCTTCCGGGCACCCCTGTGGCGATGGGTATGAGGGTAAAAATTGGGGGTTTGCACAGGCTGTTTTTGGGGCTAACGCTAAATAAAAAAAAATAAAAAATTTGTATAAAATATTGTATTATTCTTTTTTTTGTAATATGTGGTGGTAATAAAAAAAAAAGTGCATCAGTAACAAAAAAAAAAAAACGTACTTGTTCAGTTTTAGTGTTTTGGCTCTCAGTTCTTCCGCTATCCCCTTCATTTCCTGGATTCTGCTGTATACTTCTATCATGCCTAGTCTTGTTCATTTTATCATGTCTGCCGTTTATCTGATATCTGGCTTAGTGAACTGTTTGTTAATTCACTATACTTTGTTCTGTTTGTGAGTTCCGGCTGATAGTATTTGTATTGTCTAGTAGTTTTCCGTTTCTGGCCTGTGACCGACTATGTTTATTATTTGTTTTTACGCCACTGCACTTTAGCGTAGGTAGGGACCGACTCCCAGTTGTCGATTCACTGTTTAGGGTGAGTGGGCAAGTAGGCAGGGAGAGATGTTTTAGGGTCAGTTTAGGGCTCACTCTCCCTGTCCCCCCGGTCGGGAGAGTGTAGTCTTGTAGTCTTGCAACAGGTAGCAGACAGATGGGAAATGTGTGGCGCGGGCGGGTGGGAGACAAGGGGGGGATGTAAAGCAGTGTTCCTGTCTTTGTAAGGGTAGCGGGGAGAAAATATGATGGAGCCCAGGTGGCTGCAGAGTGATGCCAGCCTTTTGTACAGTTGAAATCCAGCGTCTGGTGATGTCTATGCATTCCAGACTTCAGGCTGTAATTGACTGCAAAGGATTTGCAACCAAGTATTAAAAATTGAAAGTTTGATTTATGATTATTTTTCTGTCCCATTACTTTTGGTCCCTTAACAAGTGGGATGAACATATGCAAACTGCTGTAATCCCTACATCGTTCACCTGATTTGGATGTAAATACCCTCAAATTAAAGCTGACAATCTGCAGGTAAAGCACATCTTGTTTGCTTCATTTCAAATCCATTGTGGTTAGAATTGTGTCGATGTCCCATTATTTATGGACCTGACTGTATATTTTACTGCATAACTTCCAAATAGCTGGAAATATTATGATATTACTCGGTCACATTACTTATATGTCCACTAAAAATATAGGATAGTTAATTTAACCCTTAAATACCCTCATTTGCGAGGGTCAGGGTTTTTGTTTAGAGTCTCATGCAAATCTATGGGAATTGTATGTTCCGGCATAACTTCTGTATGGCTGGAGATATTTCGATAATACTTGTACACATATTACTTATATGTCAAATAAAAATATATGATAGTTAGATTAACCCTTACCTACACCCTTATATAAAAGATAGGTTTTTATTTCAAGTCCCATGCAAGTATATGGGACTTCTGGTACCTTACTCCAAAAGCTCCGCTCTGCATCTCCTGGTGAATGTCAGTCCGGCTTGCAAGCCAAAACCTTCCACACATGCCACGCCCCATCTTGCAAAGACATGCCCACTGCTTAAGCCCCACCCCTTTTATTTTCTACCCTTTTTGTGCATCAGTCTGGCTTGCTAATCACACCCTTTTCCACAAAGCCACATCCCCTCCTTTTTTGGATTACAATATCTTCATCACAACTCAGTCCAACGGGATATGGGGACGGCATATAAAGTCAAAAGCTTCCTCCTTTGTTGAGTTTCTTCCCCAACAAGGATTAGGAAGGAAAAAGGGGGCAACTCCGGTTACTCAGGTAGTTAATGATATAGAGGATGGGATGAACAGCTCTATTTATCTTGATGACACCAAGCTTTGTAGTACGGTACAGTCTATAGAGAATGTGCATAAGTTACAAGATTACTTGGATAGACTAAGTATCTGGGCATCCACTTGGCAAATAAGGTTCAATGTTGATAAATGTAAAGTTATGCATCTGGGTACTACAAACCTGCGTGCATCCTATGTATTAGGGAGAGTCACAGTAGAGAAGGATCTGGGTGTACTTTTAGATCATAGACTACAGAATAGCATGCAGTGTCAGGCAGCCGCTTCAAACGCCAGTAGGATATTGTCATGTATCAAAAGTAGTGTTGAGCGGCATAGACTATATTCAAAATCACGATATTTCGTGAATACATGGATGAATATTCGTCATATATTCGCTAAATTCGCATATTCATAATATTTGCGCTTTTTTTTCGAATATGTGTAAATTGGCCTATGCCAAAATTCGCATATATGAAAATTTATGACCTTAATAGCAAGTATACCAGTGTAACTTGATAGAAGCAGCAGAAGTGAGGGATCAATATTCGTGAATATTCGCATATGCGAATAATTGCATATGCGAATATTCACCCGGCGGTCTCACACAGTAGTATTTGAGCCTTCTTTAGACCACACAAGCTGGAAGCAGAGAGGGATGATCACTGTGATGTGTACTGTGAAAAAAAAGCGAATATTCGTAATTTCGAATATATAGTGCTATATTTGCGAATAAAATTCGAATTGCAAATATTCGCAAGCAACACTAATCAAAAGAGGCATAGACTCAAGGAAAAGGGACATAATACTACCCCTTTATAAAGCATTGGTACAGTCTCACCTGGACTATGCTGTTCAGTTTTGGTCATTAGTTCATAAAAGGGACATTGTGGAGCTGGAGAAAGTGCAGAAACATGCGACTAAACTAATAAGGGTCATGGAACATCTTAGCTATGAGGAAAGATTAAATGAATTACATTTGTTTAGTCTTGAGAAGAGACGTTTAAGGGGGGATATGATCAGGGTAAATGAATGTATGTGTTACGCCGAGCGCTCCGGGTCCCCGCTCCTCCCCGGAGCGCTCGCTTCACTCTCCCCACGGCAGCGCTCCGGTCACGTCCTCTGACCCGGGGCGCTGCGATTCCGCTGCCAGCCGGGATGCGATTCGCGATGCGGGTAGCGCCCGCTCGCGATGCGCACCCCGGCTCCCCTACCTGACTCGCTCTCCGTCTGTTCTGTCCCGGCGCGCGCGGCCCCGCTCCCTAGGGCGCGCGCGCGCCGGGTCTCTGCGATTTAAAGGGCCACTGCGCCGCTGATTGGCGCAGTGGTTCCAATTAGTGTGTTCACCTGTGCACTTCCCTATATCTAGTCTCTTCCCCTGCACTCCCTTGCCGGATCTTGTTGCACTAGTGCCTAGTGAAAGCATTCCCTTGTCTGTTCCTAGCCCGTGTTTCTGACCTCCTGCCGTTGCCCCTGACTACGATCCTTGCTGCCTGCCTCGACCTTCTGCTACGTCCGACCTTGCTTCTGCCTACTCCCTTGTACCTCGCCTATCTTCAGTATCTTCAGCAGCCAGAGAGGTGAGCCGTTGCTAGTGGATACGACCTGGTCACTACCGCCGCAGCAAGACCATCCCGCTTTGCGGCGGGCTCTGGTGAAAACCTGTAGTGGCTTAGAACCGGTCCACTAGCGCGGTCCTCGCTATCCCTCTCTGGCACAGAGGATCCACTACCTGCCAGCCGGCATCGTGACAGTAGATCCGGCCATGGATCCCGCTGAAGTTCCTCTGTCAGTGGTCGCTGACCTCACCACGGTGGCCGCCCAGCAAGCCCGACAGATCGCCCTTCTAACCCGTCAGCTGTCGGAAATGTCCACCATTTCGCACCAACTTCAGTCGCAACTTCTCCAGCAATCTTCTCCTCCGCCAGCTCCTGCACCTCCTCCGCAGCGAGTGGCCACTCCTAGCCTCCGCCTGTCCTTGCCGGACAAATTTAATGGGGACTCTAAGTATTGCCGTGGCTTTCTTTCGCAATGTTCCCAGCACTTGGAGATGATGTCGGACCAGTTTCCTACTGAAAGGTCTAAGGTGGCTTTCGTGTTCTGCCTTCTGTCTGGAAAAGCCCTGTCATGGGCCGCACCGCTCTGGGACCGCAAGGACCCCGTCACTGCCTCTGTACACTCCTTCTTCTCGGAAATTCGAAGTGTCTTTGAGGAACCTGCCCGAGCTTCTTCAGCCGAGATTGCCCTGCTGAACCTGGCCCAGGGTAATTCTTCCGTTGGCGAGTACGCCATTCAGTTCCGTGCTCTTGCTTACGAGTTGTCCTGGAATAGTGAGGTTCTCTGCGCGACCTTTAAAAAAGGCCTATCCAGCAACATTAAAGATGTTCTGGCCGCACGAGAGACTCCTGCTGACCTACATGAACTCATTCATCTTGCCACTCGCATTGACATGCGTTCTTCCGGATGGCGTCTGGAGCTCCGCCTGGATATGGACTTTGTTCGCACGAAGCGTTTTTTCTCCCCGGCTCCTCTCTCCTCTGGGGATGAACAGCTCTATTTATCTTGATGACACCAAGCTTTGTAGTACGGTACAGTCTATAGAGAATGTGCATAAGTTACAAGATTACTTGGATAGACTAAGTATCTGGGCATCCACTTGGCAAATAAGGTTCAATGTTGATAAATGTAAAGTTATGCATCTGGGTACTACAAACCTGCGTGCATCCTATGTATTAGGGAGAGTCACAGTAGAGAAGGATCTGGGTGTACTTTTAGATCATAGACTACAGAATAGCATGCAGTGTCAGGCAGCCGCTTCAAACGCCAGTAGGATATTGTCATGTATCAAAAGTAGTGTTGAGCGGCATAGACTATATTCAAAATCACGATATTTCGTGAATACATGGATGAATATTCGTCATATATTCGCTAAATTCGCATATTCATAATATTTGCGCTTTTTTTTCGAATATGTGTAAATTGGCCTATGCCAAAATTCGCATATATGAAAATTTATGACCTTAATAGCAAGTATACCAGTGTAACTTGATAGAAGCAGCAGAAGTGAGGGATCAATATTCGTGAATATTCGCATATGCGAATAATTGCATATGCGAATATTCACCCGGCGGTCTCACACAGTAGTATTTGAGCCTTCTTTAGACCACACAAGCTGGAAGCAGAGAGGGATGATCACTGTGATGTGTACTGTGAAAAAAAAGCGAATATTCGTAATTTCGAATATATAGTGCTATATTTGCGAATAAAATTCGAATTGCAAATATTCGCAAGCAACACTAATCAAAAGAGGCATAGACTCAAGGAAAAGGGACATAATACTACCCCTTTATAAAGCATTGGTACAGTCTCACCTGGACTATGCTGTTCAGTTTTGGTCATTAGTTCATAAAAGGGACATTGTGGAGCTGGAGAAAGTGCAGAAACATGCGACTAAACTAATAAGGGTCATGGAACATCTTAGCTATGAGGAAAGATTAAATGAATTACATTTGTTTAGTCTTGAGAAGAGACGTTTAAGGGGGGATATGATCAGGGTAAATGAATGTATGTGTTACGCCGAGCGCTCCGGGTCCCCGCTCCTCCCCGGAGCGCTCGCTTCACTCTCCCCACGGCAGCGCTCCGGTCACGTCCTCTGACCCGGGGCGCTGCGATTCCGCTGCCAGCCGGGATGCGATTCGCGATGCGGGTAGCGCCCGCTCGCGATGCGCACCCCGGCTCCCCTACCTGACTCGCTCTCCGTCTGTTCTGTCCCGGCGCGCGCGGCCCCGCTCCCTAGGGCGCGCGCGCGCCGGGTCTCTGCGATTTAAAGGGCCACTGCGCCGCTGATTGGCGCAGTGGTTCCAATTAGTGTGTTCACCTGTGCACTTCCCTATATCTAGTCTCTTCCCCTGCACTCCCTTGCCGGATCTTGTTGCACTAGTGCCTAGTGAAAGCATTCCCTTGTCTGTTCCTAGCCCGTGTTTCTGACCTCCTGCCGTTGCCCCTGACTACGATCCTTGCTGCCTGCCTCGACCTTCTGCTACGTCCGACCTTGCTTCTGCCTACTCCCTTGTACCTCGCCTATCTTCAGTATCTTCAGCAGCCAGAGAGGTGAGCCGTTGCTAGTGGATACGACCTGGTCACTACCGCCGCAGCAAGACCATCCCGCTTTGCGGCGGGCTCTGGTGAAAACCTGTAGTGGCTTAGAACCGGTCCACTAGCGCGGTCCTCGCTATCCCTCTCTGGCACAGAGGATCCACTACCTGCCAGCCGGCATCGTGACAGTAGATCCGGCCATGGATCCCGCTGAAGTTCCTCTGTCAGTGGTCGCTGACCTCACCACGGTGGCCGCCCAGCAAGCCCGACAGATCGCCCTTCTAACCCGTCAGCTGTCGGAAATGTCCACCATTTCGCACCAACTTCAGTCGCAACTTCTCCAGCAATCTTCTCCTCCGCCAGCTCCTGCACCTCCTCCGCAGCGAGTGGCCACTCCTAGCCTCCGCCTGTCCTTGCCGGACAAATTTAATGGGGACTCTAAGTATTGCCGTGGCTTTCTTTCGCAATGTTCCCAGCACTTGGAGATGATGTCGGACCAGTT
Organism: Hyla sarda; assembly: GCF_029499605.1. Lineage (NCBI taxonomy): Eukaryota > Metazoa > Chordata > Amphibia > Anura > Hylidae > Hyla > Hyla sarda. The sequence goes on from NC_079189.1 coordinate 88,758,017, forward strand.
TCCTACTGAAAGGTCTAAGGTGGCTTTCGTGTTCTGCCTTCTGTCTGGAAAAGCCCTGTCATGGGCCGCACCGCTCTGGGACCGCAAGGACCCCGTCACTGCCTCTGTACACTCCTTCTTCTCGGAAATTCGAAGTGTCTTTGAGGAACCTGCCCGAGCTTCTTCAGCCGAGATTGCCCTGCTGAACCTGGCCCAGGGTAATTCTTCCGTTGGCGAGTACGCCATTCAGTTCCGTGCTCTTGCTTACGAGTTGTCCTGGAATAGTGAGGTTCTCTGCGCGACCTTTAAAAAAGGCCTATCCAGCAACATTAAAGATGTTCTGGCCGCACGAGAGACTCCTGCTGACCTACATGAACTCATTCATCTTGCCACTCGCATTGACATGCGTTCTTCCGGATGGCGTCTGGAGCTCCGCCTGGATATGGACTTTGTTCGCACGAAGCGTTTTTTCTCCCCGGCTCCTCTCTCCTCTGGTCCTCTGCAATCCGTTCCTGTGCTTCCCGCCGCGGAGGCTATGCAAGTTGACCGGTCTCGCTTGACACCTCAAGAGAGGACACGACGCCGCATGGAGAATCTTTGCCTGTACTATGCCGGTACCGAACACTTCCTGAAGGATTGTCCTATCCGTCCTCCCCACCTGGAAAGACGTACGCTGACTCCGCACAAAGGTGACACAGTTCTTGATGTCTACTCTGCTTCTCCACGCCTTACTGTGCCTGTGCGGATATCTGCCTCTACCTTCTCCTTCTCTACTATGGTCTTCTTGGATTCCGGGTCTGCAGGAGAATTTTTTTTGGCCTCTCTCATCAACAGGTTCTACGTCCCCGTGACCAGTCTCGCCAGACCCCTCTACATCTATTGTATTAACAATGAAAGATTGGACTGTCTCATGCGTTTCCGCACAGAACCCCTCCTAATGTGCATCGGACCTCATCACGGAAAAATTGATTTTTTTTTCCTCAGGTTCTTTGGCCCCAAGAAGAGGGGGAGACCCAAGGGGGGGGTACTGTTACGCCGAGCGCTCCGGGTCCCCGCTCCTCCCCGGAGTGCTCGCTTCACTCTCCCCGCGGCAGCGCTCCGGTCACGTCCTCTGACCCGGGGCGCTGCGATTCCGCTGCCAGCCGGGATGCGATTCGCGATGCGGGTAGCGCCCGCTCGCGATGCGCACCCCGGCTCCCCTACCTGACTCGCTCTCCGTCTGTTCTGTCCCGGCGCGCGCGGCCCCGCTCCCTAGGGCGCGCGCGCGCCGGGTCTCTGCGATTTAAAGGGCCACTGCGCCGCTGATTGGCGCAGTGGTTCCAATTAGTGTGTTCACCTGTGCACTTCCCTATATCTAGTCTCTTCCCCTGCACTCCCTTGCCGGATCTTGTTGCACTAGTGCCTAGTGAAAGCATTCCCTTGTCTGTTCCTAGCCCGTGTTTCTGACCTCCTGCCGTTGCCCCTGACTACGATCCTTGCTGCCTGCCTCGACCTTCTGCTACGTCCGACCTTGCTTCTGCCTACTCCCTTGTACCTCGCCTATCTTCAGTATCTTCAGCAGCCAGAGAGGTGAGCCGTTGCTAGTGGATACGACCTGGTCACTACCGCCGCAGCAAGACCATCCCGCTTTGCGGCGGGCTCTGGTGAAAACCTGTAGTGGCTTAGAACCGGTCCACTAGCGCGGTCCTCGCTATCCCTCTCTGGCACAGAGGATCCACTACCTGCCAGCCGGCATCGTGACAGTATGAATGGCCCATACAAAAAATATGGGGAACAAACTGTTCCATGTTAAACCCCCTCAATACACAAGAGGGCACTCCATCTGTCTGGAGAAGAAAAGGTTTAGTTTCAAGGGGTGACACGCCTTATTTACCATAAGAACTGTGAATTTATGGAACAGTCTACCTCAGGAACTGGTCACAGCAGAAACAGTTGAAAGCTTTAAAACAAGGTTGGATACATTCCTAAAACAATATAACATTTATGCATATTCAGAAATAATCACATCCCTTCCCTTCATCCCATCATACCCCTTACCTTCAATTCCTTGGTTGAACTTGATGAACGTATGTCTTTTTTAGACCATACTAACTACGTAACTATATATAAATTAACTAATATAGTTAAATAAAATTTCAGAACTATAGTTTATTGCCAATTCTAAGTGTAAATTGGCCTTTTTTGTGTGCTGTATGGTGCAACTCAGCATGACATCAAAAAATGTATATCAATACCTTACATAGGAGGAAAAGATAATACTTTTATCAATTCTCTGTTACATGCACGAGCAGTACAAAAAAACTATAAAAACAAATGTTTATTATTACAGTAAATGTCTGAAATAGTTATTTCACTTCTGAACTTTTGGTTAACTTTCCTGGTCAATGGATAAGCTAGTTCTTTCTTGTTCCCCAGTTCAGTGTGTGTTGAGACTTAATTTATCTCCTAGGGTTTTTACATGCTTGAAATAAATGCTATACAATTTACACTTCTGTGGGATGCCGCTCTTGCAATTTTGTGTCCCTATTCCTAATAGCAACACAATTCTTTATTCTCCAATTGTAAAATCCCCAAAAGTACTTGAAGAGATAAAAGCGGAGAAAATCTTCACAAAAAGGCACCACATGACCTATTTTAATAGAAATAACATAGATTTGGATGTCCCCTATCATTCACTTGTTCCTGTTGTTGTTTTAAGCGTTACAAAAACAGAAATGAAATTCTTCAAATAAATAAACAAATTAAATATAAATAAATAAACATGTATATGTATAGAATATAATACTTAAACTTAATTTTAATTCAAATTTTTTGGACAAAAAGCAAATAATTTCCCATGGTAATTTACATCTCTTTCAAGGTGAATGGGGATATTTATGAAAACTTGTGCAGAGGAAAAGTGAACCTGTTGCCCATAGCAACCAGATTACTTATTCCTATGAAAAATAAAATAAATTTGATTAGTTGCTATGGGCAACTGCACCACTTATCATTTGCAAATATGTTGATAACTCTTCCCCATTGTGTCTAAACTTCATCTAGTTCGACCACAGCATCCAGGCCCAACTGACGGTTTAACTTGTCTTTTTCAGTAGGGGCACATTCACACAGCCCTGTCTGAACAAAGTTTTTTTATTTTTTTATAATTTTTTTAAACATGAACTTCTATATTTTAAAGAAACATAGAGACCTCATATACAATTCCTAGAATGACATCTAAAACCATTTCCTGTGATCAGAACTGTGATAAGAATGTTTTGTGCCTAAAAGTCCATATTTGTGCATGTTGCTCTTTGGTTAAAGGGGTATTCCAGGAATAAAAAAAAACAGGCCTTTTTTCTTTCAAAGACAGCGCCTTCCTTGTCTCCACTTTGGGTGTGGTATTACAACTTAGCTCCATTCACTTCAATGGAGCTGAGCTGCAGAACCACACCAAAACTGAAGACAAGGAGGGCGTTGTCTTTGAAAGAAAAAAGGCCTGTTTTTTGATTCCTGGAATACCCCTTTAATTCATTTTTGTGCCAGAAATTGCCAAAAAGAACGTGAGTATCTCCAGAAACACAGACTCATAAATGTTGTCCCGGAGAATAGTTTGGGAATGTTTATCGTTTCAGGTATTGTGCCTATTAGAACTTTAAAAAAAAATTAGGTAGAGATAAGCGAATTGAAGCTGACGAACCCGAATTTGTTACGAATTTCATGAAAAATTTGATTTGCAAGGATTGTGAATATCGCCGCGATTCTATCAGACAAATCACTTCATTAAACTTCATTTACTGCAGTCCAGGCTCCAGGGCATCTAAAATGGCACATCCACATGTCAGTACATGGGGCAAGGAATGCTGGGAAAAGAAGTAGGCGGGATGACCCTGAATAATATGCAGGATGCAGCGCCAGTGGCGTAGCGGGGGCCCCCGCAGCCCCCGCGGTGCGGGGGGGGCCCGTCTAGGCTGGGGCCCCTTAGCCCCGGCCCCAGGAAAGAATTGTGTGCCCAGGCCCATCTTTAACGCGGGGCAAAAAGGGCAGCTGCCCCGGGCCCTTTGATTCCTGGGGGCCCAAAAGCAGCTCGCCCCTTTTGCCCCATGGGCCCTGATAAAGGCTGGGGGGCCAGGCTGGGGGGCTGGGGGGAAGGAGGGTGCCCGGGGGGGTTTGCGCCGCACGCTGCCTTTTTATGTTCGCCGCCGTCACTCATCCCCAGGCAGCCAGTACCGCAATGGCTGTCTGGAAGATGGTCACGTGACGTGACGTGCGACGTCACGGGCGGCATCATAGAGAGGAGCGGAGCAAAGAGAGTCTCCCGCTCCTTTCAGTCCCCACACGGCCGCTTCCAGGATCCAGGCCGCAGCAGGGGACCCACCGCCGGATATGTGAGTATGTATAATGTGTGTGTGTGGGGGGGGGGGTATTTATTATATAGTGTGTGTATGTGTGTTTATGTGTGTGTGGTGGGGGGGATTTATTATATAGTGTGTGTATGTGTGTGTGTGTGGGGGGGGATTTATTATATAGTGTGTGTTTGTGTGTTGGGGGTATTTATTATATAGTGTGTGTGTGTGTTGGGGGTATTTATTATATAGTGTGTATGTGTGTTGGGGGTATTTATTATATAGTGTGTGTGTGGGGGGTGGGGGGGATTTATTATATAGTGTGGGGGTGGGGGGATTTATTATATAATGTGAGGGGGTATTTATTATATAATTTGGGGGGGGGTTATTATATAATGTAAGAAGGGAGGAAATTATGCATGTGAGGGGAGGATAATAATGATTATTATAATCCTCCCCTCACATATATGTAACATCTCCCCCTCACACTTATAATATGATAATCCCCTCCTCACATTGATTATCCCTTCACATATAATCTGATTATGATATTATATATGTGAGGGGATTATCAATGTGAGGAGGGAGTTATCAGATTATACATGTGAGGGGGAGATGTTACATATATGTGAGGGGAGGATTAAAATAATCATTATTATCCTCCCCTCACATGTATAATCTGATAATCCCCTCCCCCCGTATGTATCCTGTACTGATGCTGAGTTATATCCTGTATTATACTCTAGAGCTGTACTCACTATTCTGCTGGTGAGGACATTGTGTACATACATTACATTACTTATCCTGTACTGAACCTGAGTTATATCCTGTATTATAATCCAGAGCTGCACTCACTATTCTGCTGGTGAGGTCACTGTGTACATACATTACATTACTTATTCTGTTCTGATCCTGAGTTATATCCTGTGTTATACCCTAGAGCTGTACTCACTATTCTGCTGGTGAGGTCAATTATGGACATTTATCAACGGGTTTAGTCAGGTTTTCTTTACTATAATTGTCACAAAATTGTCGCAACTGCGACTACACGATTTTTCGTGCGACATTTTGACTGGAAAGCGAGAAAAGCAAGTTTTCCTAAAATTTACTATGTAGTAATAATTTTAAAAAGGACTACGGGTAGTCAGGTATTTATTAACTGCGACAGTCGCAACTGCGCAAAAAAAAGTCGCAACAGCGTTAAAAATTGACTAAATTTACTCCAGCTCAAACATGGAGCAGAAAAAGCTACTACCAAAGTAAAAAAGGTAAAATTGCTTACGTGAAAGAAAATTATCAACAGGCTGAAACCAGTTGATAAATACTTTGCACATAAGCAAAAAAAAAGTAAGGAAAAAATTACTAAAAAAAAGAATACATAAGCAAACATTGGTAAATGTCCCTCAATGTGTACACACATTACATTACTTATCCTGTATGGATCCTGAGTTATATCCTGTAAATCTTTTTTATTAGAAAAATGTAAATCATAACAAAACACAAAACCAGCACAACTTTGCCATAACTGAAAACAACAACATAAAATAAATAAACCCAAACTTTACATTTCAAATAAAAGAACATAAATCCTGCCTAACCGGCCAGCCCAGTTTTTCCCTAGATAATACTAGAGACGCACCTTACATAACCAAATATCTAACAACACTCACATACCTACTCAACTTGCATTGCCAAAAAAGAAACACAAAAATAGCACTATTTAGCTGTAACTCAAAAACACCCAAACTTGGGAAAACACACACAATAAGGACTCCCACTACACCCCATTAATTTAATATATATATATATATATATATATATATATATATATATACACATACTTTTTTTCCCCCCCTAATTGTTAAGAAAGAAAATTAAATCTATAACTCAAAAACACCCAAACTTGGGGAAAAGAAGACCTAGACCAAAGAAAAACTAAATCCACTACGGGATAAAAAAATACCAAAGAAAAATTACTACAAAAATAACAACTGGTTCGACTGCCATAATATAAGATAAACAAAATTATAACATATTATACATATAACCTATAAATACCTAAATATACAGAAAACACACCTACAAATACAATAAAACAACCTACACTAAACTGTCCCTTCACCCACACCACCCGCCCTCCTGTGCATGGGTCAGAGTCCATACAGTTCATAGTCCTCAATGTCCAGTTCATAACTGACCCATGCCAGGACCACCAAAACAAACAACCACCACCACCCACAAATATACCCTCCCAACCTAGAACTCCTCCCAACCAACTTTATCATTATCAGCATTATAATATACATAAACAAACAATACAACCCACTTTAGGCCCAAGTTCGGTGCCTGTAAGCCCTTCATAACCTTAACATCTGAAACAAAACAAAAAGCTATGGTGCACATGCATTAGCCCACCATCAGGAAGAAGGATGGCAATCCTGAGACATACAAAATTTATATTCTTTCCCTAACTCCACCCTACCTCTCTCCCTACCATTATCCCTAAAAATAAACTGACCCTACTATCACCCTAACACTGTCACTAACCAAATCAAGGGTACTCTACCCAAAAGGTCTAGTACCTAGGGCACATCAAAAGAAAACCCTCTCCATAGGAAAGAAGACCTACTGGTACCAAGACTGCCATACTCCAAAGACCTGATCTTCCCGAGGTCAACAGTGATATTCCTACAGACCTCCACCTCGGAGAGTACTTTCCGCTGTGTAGATACTAAACACCGTGCATTCCACGTGCAGTACCTAACCACTAAACTGACTAAGAATAAAGTGCCCCGATCACGGCCACCCATGGTCCTGAATGCCCCATAAGCCCACTCCGGATAGGTAAGGCCGGCAAGTTGACTCCAGCCGATGGAAGCGCCCACCCGGTTGTAGACCCCTATATTAAAGAGACAATGAAGCAGGAAATGGTCCATGCTTTCCAGCATGTCCCCGTACTCTTCTCGGGGACACCCCCGGTCATCAGATCTCCTACACTTCAAATTGTCCCTCACATATAGCTTCCCCTGAAAGCAGCGCCAGGCCAAGTCCCAAAACTTCTGGGGGATCCTTTTCATGTTTAAAAGATACAACCCCACCCTCAGATCCTGACCTGGGCAGTCCCTGAGCGCCAGAGGCTTTTGGAAGTGGGTCAACAGAACCCGTTTGTCAAGGAACTGCCTTGACTGGGTCCTGATCTCCCACACTCCCAGACCCCACCGACGTATCGCCTTCAGAGTCGGGGTAGTGTAAGCCGGAAGATATCCATGGGGCGTACGGAGGTCCTTCACTTGCCCTCCTGTCTCCCATTCCTGGAAGAAAGGCCGAAACCATTCCCTGCAGGAGAGTACCCACGGAGGAGCCCTCTCTGACCAGAGGTTCGAGATGTTAGCTTTCAAGAAGGTGTTCGTAAAGAACACCACAGGGTTTACCATAGATAAACCCCCTAGTCTCCTCATGCGGTACGTAACCTCCCTCTTGACTAGGTTCATCCTGTTCCCCCATAACAGTTGGAAAAACAGGCTGTAGATCCTAGTGTAGTAAGTCTCTGGCAAGATACATACGCTGCCCAGGTAGATAAACAAGGGGAGCAGGTACGATTTGATCAGGTGTACCCTTTCCCTGAGGGTCATAGACCAACCCTTCCACTGGTCCACCTTCTGAGTGGCATCCTGAAGCTTAACATCCCAGTTTTTGGTGGGATAATCATCCTGGCCGAATGTGATGCCCAGAATTTTTGCTGACTCTTGGGGCCCTGGAAGGGTGTCCGGGAGATCAAACGTGGGATCTCCCCCTCCCAGCCAAAGACTTTCACTCTTATCCCGGTTGATCTTAGACCCGGATGCCTCCGAGTAGCATTCCACCTCCGACATCACCACATCAACGTCCTCTCTCAAGGACACGAAAATGGTGACATCATCAGCGTACGCCACTACTCTCTGGGCAACATCCAGCTCCGCCAGACTCATCCCGACTCCCGCCAACGGCCCACGATCTACCCTCCGGACGAAGGGGTCGATTGCGAACACGTATAAAAGCGGGCTCAAAGAACAACCCTGACGTACTCCGGATCCCACCTCAAAAGAGTGGCCAGACCAACCGTTCACCAGCGGGAAACTCTCTGCCCCTGTATACAAGATCTTAAGCCAATTAACAAAAGTACACGGTAAGCCATATCTCAGGAGGACGGACCAGAGATAGTCATGGTTCACCCGATCAAATGCTTTGGCCTGATCCAGGGACAGCAAGTACCCCTTCCAGAGACCCACACTACTCCGCTCCACTGCCTCCCTGACACTAAGGACCGCACTTATGGTGCTTCGGCCTGGAACAGAGCAGTGCTGAGTCCCCGAAAGGAGCCGGGGTGCAAACTTCACCAGCCAACTAAACAGTATCTTGGCCAGAAGCTTCCTGTCCGTATTGAGAAGAGCTATGGGCCTCCAATTCTCAATACGGATGGGATCTTTATCCTTTGAGAGAAGAATCAGGGCTGACCTCCTCATTGACTTCGGCAGAGTGCCTGAGGAGAGACACTCATTGAATACCTCAGTCAAGAGGGGAGCTAAAGACTCCTTAAAGGTCCTGTACCACTCGGATGTTAAGCCATCCGGACCTGGCTTCTTCTTGGGGGCAAGCCCCTCGATCGCCAGTCTCACTTCCTCTTCCCTGATTTCTTCTGCCAAAACATCAAGAGAGGGGTCTACCCCTGGCTCAGGAATGGTTTCAGCCAGGAAAGCCGACATCCTGTCTCGATCTAGATCCTTCCTTCCCAAGAGGTGCGAGTAGAAGGATCTGACGACCTCCAAGATCCCTGATCTGGACCGATTCAGAGATCCTGTACTATCGATCAGTCCTGAAATGACTTTACTACTCACTGACATCTTACAGTTTCTGTTAGGGGTGGGGCGAGCGGTATTTCCCTGTTCAAAAACCAAAGATGCGTGCCTATCGTACTGACACCTCATCAGCAAGGATTTCACTCTGGAGATATCCTCTCGGCTACCTCCAGTCGAAACAAGAAGCTCGAGTTTCCTCCTCAGTCCCTGATACAGGCGATACCTGTTCAGGGACCTGAGGCTCGAGAGCTGGCGGAAGAACCCTGCAATCCTCTTCTTGAATATCTCCCACCACTCTGACTTACTACTACATAGGCCCAGTAAAGGTACCTGACTCTGAAGAAAATCCTCAAAGGACTGTCTTACCTCCGCTTCCTCCAGGAGGGACGAATTCAGCTTCCAATAACCTTTACCCATCCGGGGGGTCTCTGAAAAATTCAAGGAAAAATAAATCATACAGTGATCGGAGAACTCCACCTCAACCACGGACACTGCGGAAGAGACGGCTTCCTCCTTCAAATAAAACCTGTCTATCCTAGACCTGCAGCTACCTCGATGATAGGTGAAACCCGCGTGGCCTGAGGGGCTCCGGATGTGGGCGTCCTCTAGGCGAGCTTCCCTAACTATACTATTGAGAGCTATGCTATCATAAGCCAACCGATCATTGGAGCCTCTCCTATCTTGGGATCTCGTGACAGTATTGAAATCCCCTCCAAAGATCACCTGTCGGCTTGTAAAAAGAAAGGGCTTAATCCTCATAAAGAGATCTTTACGGTCCCACTTGGTTTGTGGGGCGTAGATGTTAATGAGCCGGAGCTCTTGTCCCTTTATGAGGACCTCTAAGATCAGGCACCTCCCCATTTCTAACTCAATATCCCGTCTGCATTCAACAGGAGCGGTAAAAAGGACCGCCACCCCACTATACGACTCAGCCGCAAGAGACCAGTGGGAGGGGCCGCGCCTCCACTCTCTCTTTGCTTTTACCAGGGAGGCTAGATCTGACAACCTGGTCTCTTGTAAAAAGAAAATGTCGGCATCAACACGGCCGAGAAAATCAAAGGCTGCGAATCTAGCCGTATCAGACTTTATGCTGGCACAGTTAATAGATGCCAGCGTCAATGGGGTGAGTGCCGCCATCATGGGTGATCTGCCTTTTCTTCAACCCCTCATCCCCAGACGAGGAGGCTTCCTTCTCTTTGGACCGTTTTTTTGATTCTGACAGGTCCATTTTTGAATCCCCATCTCCACCTGGCTCCGGTTTGGCCCCATCCCCTGAGGAAATTACCCCATCAGGACAGGGCCCAGTTCCTCCTGGAGGCTTCCCCACTTCAGGCACCCCATCCTCGACCCCCTTCTCCAAGGAGGCGGAGTAGATGTCTTCAAGGACAGAGTACCGATTAGACAGATCAATCAGAGGGGGGGCAGGTAAGCTTCCGCTTGGGACCTGGTCCGTAGCACGGGGACTAGAGGGCTCCGACCTCTTCTTTCCCCTTTTATTGCCCTTCTTTTTTGGCCGCTCTTCACCCCCCTCATCAACACTTTCATTGTGGGAGGAATCGGAAAGATCGGCCTTGCTGCCCTCTTCTCTACAGATTCTCCCCATTTCCTCATCCAGCACATTCTCCTCCAGGGCCTCAGCAGTTTCAGGACTAACCTTTGGAGCAGGGTCAGAAGCTACCCCTGCCACATGGGAACTCTCCAGTTCCCTGCTCCTTCTCCGATTAGCCTCCCGCCTCAGCTTGGCGGGACTTTTCCTCTTCACTGACCCTGTTGCACCTTCACCCGCACTCGTGCCCTCCCCAGCTGAAGCAACATTACTGCTGTCTCCAGCCAAGGTGACCATTTGCACGTGAACGGGCAAAGGCGCTAGGACAACGGCTGAAAGGGTGTCCTAAGACACCACACAGATGACACCGGATCTGCCTACAGGATGCGGCAAGATGACCTACCCCACCGCACAGTGCACAGACCTGCACGGTACAGTGAGTGGGGCTGCCACACCTGTGACAGACCTTGGGCTGCCCCTGGTAGAAAACTTGGATTCTATCTCTCCCAAGAAAAGTAGCTGATGGTATGTGGGCAACAGTGCTCCCCGAACGCTTCAGTTTGACAGAAAACGTCCAGGCCCCAGATCAGATCCCATGTTCATCATAGTTCTTTTTTGGCGTGTCTGTCACATCCCCATATCGGCTGAGCCAGGTCATGATGTCATAGCAAGATAGTGACTCGTTACGTGTCAAAACGTTCACTTTCTTGACCAAATTCTGACGGGATATCGCCTTTACGGCGAAATCCCGCCAGCCGGGCTCGCTTTTCACCACCTCATAGTTCGACCAGAGAAGTTCCAAACCCTCTGGCCGAGTGAAGCTGATGTCAAACTCGGAAGTACCGTAGGGGTGGATCAGGGCAAAGATGTCACTTGCCCTGAATTCCATCCGGAGGAGGAGCTCAACCACCTTTCCACGAGGCGGACACGCATTTTCGCCCCTCCACACTAAACGGACCACATTTCTACGGCCACTTTCCTGCCCGGATGTCGGGAGGGACCAGACCACCTCCCCGTTTTGTTCTCGGAAGGCGCCTAAGCCGTGTCTTTCTATCCAAAAAGACAGGTCAACCTCACCCCTCCCCTCTACCTGGATTGACCTGTCACCCCCAGAGCCTGATGGAGATGGGAATCCCCCGGCAGTGACAATGGCATAGCTTCTGGGAGAAGCAGCCCCTACCGGGGGGGCAGTCGAACCAGAAACCAAACCAGAACCATTATTCTTGACAGAAACATCAGCCATAACACCTCTCTCTGCCATTCCACTACCGCTCCTCACCTGCATTTCACTAGCACCCCTCTCTTGCACCCCACTTGCACCCCTCTCTTGCACCCCACTTGCACCCCTCTCCTGCACTCCACTTGCACTCCTCTCTTGCACCCCTCTTGCACCCCTCTCTTGTACCCCACTTGCACCCCTCTCTTTCACTCCACTTGCACCCCTCTCTTGCACCCCTCTCTTGCACCCCACTTGCACCCCTCTCCTGCACTCCACTTGCACTCCTCTCTTGCACCCCTCTTGCACCCCTCTCTTGTACCCCACTTGCACCCCTCTCTTGCACCCCACTTGCACCCCTCTCTTGCACCCCACTTGCACCCCTCTTTTGCACTCCGCTTGCACCCCCTTCATCCACACTGCTACCACAACTCCTCCCATGCACACCACCATAGTTCACATTCTGCACATTACCATTTTTGCTCTCACTTTCACTCTTGCCTACACTCTCCCTTGGTGTGTTACAGACTGGGCTGGCTGGGTCTTTTGCATGTTTAATGGCTGCCGGTTTCAGAATTGGCGCTGCATAGTTCTTTCTTCCCATCTCTTGGGGTGCAGACACAGACTCCGACTCTGACATAGGTGGCCACGCCCCCTCGCAAAATGACTGTCCTTCCGGACTCACTCATGGTACGCCTGCTACAGCCGACGCACAGGGAACCTCTCCCTTTACAGCGGAGTGCCCCCTGGCACCAGAATCGGTACCAACCACATCACCTAGGGGACCGCCCCCTGAACCAACAAGGTCCGGTGCCCGGACACTCCCCCCCCTCACAGGAGAGTGCCCTGCAGCGCCAGGACCTGTACCGCCCACTTCAACCAAACGGGTGAATCTGCTGCCATTTTCTGGTGACTGAACACCCTCCCCCCTCACAGGAGGGTGCCCTTTTTTTTCTATAGCACCCACGGTCATTTTGAGTGCACTACTCTATCCCCCATGCTGGCCCCGCTCCACTACAGAAACGGGGTCTGGCAGGTCCCCCAGACCCAGCACCCTGAACCGACTTTTCAGCTGACTCAGACTGCTGGAAGGGAGAAAAGACAGACTTCACTTGTCCCTCAGTTTTCTTTCTTATCTTGCCCTTTTTTTTATTCCTCCTCTTCTCTTCTGGGCCCAAATCGTCTCCAAAAGAAAAATGTTCTAGACGGGTGGGGGACTCCTGCATTACAATCGCCCGCAGGAGACCCCCGTCTGCCAAGCCGCTGCCTTCACCGCAGTCACTGCCATCATCATCCTCACTGGAGAGAGGTAAGGCCACCTGAGCCGGGTTTATATAGTCTGCACTCAGGGTAAGTGGGGGTAGCAATGGTGGCACATACCGATACAGTGTCCATATCCCCCTCACTCACATTGCCCTCCTCACCTCCTTCACCTTCCTCCATCTCCTCCTCACTGCGGCAATCCTCATCTTGCTGACTTTCACAACCTCTGGAGGCCTTCATGCTGGAGAACCTCTCTTCATGAATTAGCTTCTCACCAAGAAACCCAGCACCCTCCACAATGTCCAATCTCCTCCTCACAAGCTCCTCCACCTCTTTCCTCAGAGACCTCACCTTGGTGTTGAATGCTGATCTCTTTGCCTTAGGTGCCTGATCCGCTTGATAGATGGAAAACTTTAGATCTTCTCTAAGGCCACGAAGCTGCTTTCCAAGCTGTTCATATTCAGCCATCTTCGCCTGGATTCTTGATCCAAAGGTCGCCAGGGATTCTCCGTTCCCCTTTACCCCCCATTGCTGGGGTTCTGAGGATCCAGAAACAGTTGCCTTCACTGCACTCCTCTGCCTGGAAGAGCTTCTTTTCCTTGCAGGGCTTTTGCTGGAAGCTTTGCAGCTCCCAGCTGAGGACGGGGGAGGGGGCACCACATTACTGTGAGCCCTGGTTGTTCTCCTAATTCCTTCCTGACTGCTGGCCGTGGCATTTTCCTTGGCACCCCCGGCCGGCCGGGTACGGGGAGTGCAAGAGGAAGCTCCAGATCCCCTGGGCTCCATAGCAGGAGAACCTACCCAGGTGTATGCCACACACCTGGGGAGGGGCGGAAGGAAATCACTGCTTCTGTGGAAGTCTCAGGAGCTCAGCAGAACACAACCTCTCTCCAGAGCTGTACTCACTATTCTGCTGGTGAGGTCACTGTGTACATACATTACATTACTTATCCTGTACTGATCCTAATTTATATCCTGTAGATCTTTTATTCAAATTTCAAACATAACAATAAAAAAATTACAAAACATAAACATATCATATCCGACAGAACATATCAATATAACGATCATAAAACCAACACCATAGCATAAAATACAACACCGGTCCACCCCACACTCATTCCTGCACACAAACAAATATATACAATATTTACAAAATACATATTCCTATAATACCCATAATACCCATACCATACTAATAAACTATATACACTAATATACACTAATACTAAATGTGAATTTCCTGGCCCAGTTGCAATACCAAAAACCCAATACCAGTAATATACCAAAAGAATAACAACAACAACAATAATAATATATACAAAATAATAAAAACCAACACAAACAAAATAACACTACTTTTTTTTTTTTTGGCCCTGAGCTGGTCCCGCATCCCATGCCCCTAGTACATGTTACCAGACGTCCATGAACCAGTCCAGGATTTTCTGTATATATAAAAGTCCCATACAAACCCCCTCCCCCCTTTTTAACCCACCACCCAACCTAAACTAAACCCAAACCCCAGGTGGCATCACACAATATATACAATATATACATTACATAAAATATACACAGACTAACAATATATACAATACATAAGTATACAAATAGACTACAACAATAAATACAATAACAAATACATATAACACTATAAGCCAAACAACAAACCCCTAAAGCTCAAGTTCAGCGCCTGCAAGCCCTATATTACCATAAACCAACTGCTCAAAACAAAAAGACTAATGTGCCAGCATCAGCCCACCACCAGGGGGAGACAACAGGCTAAGGCATTTTAACCCCTTAAGGACCAGGCCATTTTATACCTTAAGGACCGGAGCGTTTTTTGCAATTCTGACCACTGTCACTTTAAACATTAATAACTCTGGAATGCTTTTAGTTATCATTCTGATTCCGAGATTGTTTTTTCGTGACATATTCTACTTTAACTTAGTGGTAAAATTTTATGTTAACTTGCATCCTTTCTTGGTGAAAAATCCCAAAATTTGATGAAAAAAATGAAAATTTTGCATTTTTCTAACTTTGAAGCTCTCTGCTTGTAAGGAAAATGGATATTCAAAATATATTTTTTTTGGGTTCACATATACAATATGTCTACTTTATGTTTGCATCATAAAATTTATGAGTTTTTACTTTTGGAAGACACCAGAGGGCTTCAAAGTTCAGTAGCAATTTTGAAATTTTTCACAAAATTTTCAAACTCACTATTTTTCAGGGACCAGTTCAGTTTTGAAGTGGATTTGAAGGGTCTTCATATTAGAAATACCCCATAAAAGACCCCATTATAAAAACTACACCCCCTAAAGTATTCAAAAAAACATTCAGTAAGTGTATTAACCCTTTAGGTGTTTCACAGGAATAGCAGCAAAGTGAAGGAGAAAATTCAAAATCTTCATTTTTTACACTCGCATGTTCTTGTAGACCCAATTTTTGAATTTTTGCAAGGGATAAAAAGGAGAAAATTTTTACTTGTATTTGAAACCCAATTTCTCTCGAGTAAGCACATACCTCATATGTCTATGTTAATTGTTCGGTGGGCGCAGTAGAGGGCTCAGAAGGGAAGGAGCGACAAATGGTTTTTGGGGGGCATGCCGCATTTAGGAAGCCCCTATGGTGCCAGGACAGCAAAAAAAAACACATGGCATACCATTTTGGAAACTAGACCCCTCAGGGAACGTAACAAGGGGTAAAGTGAACCTTAATACCCTACAGGTGATTCACGACTTTTGCATATGTAAAAAAAATATATTTTTTTTTTACCTAAAATGCTTGGTTTCCCAAAAATTTTAAATTTTTTAAAAGGGTAATAGCAGAAAATACCCCCCAAAATTTGAAGCCCAATTTCTCCCGATACAGAAAACACCTCGCATGGGGGTGAAAAGTGCTCTGCTGGCGCACTACAGGTCTCAGAAGAGAAGGAGTCACATTTGGCTTTTTGAAAGCAAATTTTGCTCTGGGGGCATGCCGCATTTAGGAAGCCCCTATGGTGCCAGAACAGCAAAAAAAAAACACATGGCATACCATTTTGGAAACTAGACCCCTCGGGGAACGTAACAAGGGGTAACGTGAACCTTAATGCCCTACAGGTGTTTCACGACTTTTGCATATGTAAAAAAAAAAAATTTTTTTTTACCTAAAATGCTTGTTTTCCCAAAATGTTTACATTTTTAAAAAGGGTAATAGCAGAAAATACCCCACAAAATTTGAAGCCCAATTTCTCCCGATTCAGAAAACACCCCATATGGGGGTGAAAAGTGCTCTGCTGGCGCACTACAGGTCTCAGAAGAGAAGGAGTAACATTTGGCTTTTTGAAAGCAAATTTTGCTCTGGGGGCATGCCGCATTTAGGAAGCCCCTATGGTGCCAGAACAGCAAAAAAAAAACACATGGCATACCATTTTGGAAACTAGACCCCTCAGGGAACGTAACAAGGGGTAATGTGAACCTTAATAGCCTACAGGTGTTTCACGACTTTTGCATATGTAAAAAAATATATATTTTTTTTACCTAAAATGCTTGGTTTCCCAAAATTTTTACAATTTTAAAAAGGGTAATAGCAGAAAATACCCCCCAAAATTTGAAGCCCAATTTCTCCCGATTCAGAAAACACCCCATATGGGTGTGAAAAGTGCTCTGCTGGCGCACTACAGGTCTCAGAAGAGAAGGAGTAACATTTGGCTTTTTGAAAGCGAATTTTGCTCTGGGGGCATGCCGCATTTAGGAAGCCCCTATGGTGCCAGGACAGCAAAAAAAAAACACATGGCATACTATTTTGGAAACTAGACCCCTCGGGGAACGTAACAAGGGGTAATTTGAACCTTAATACCCTACAGGTGTTTCACGACTTTTGCATATGTAAAAAAATATATATTTTTTTTACCTAAAATGCTTGTTTTCCCAAAAATTTTACATTTTTTAAAAGGGTAATAGCAGAAAATACCCCCCAAAATTTGAAGCCCAATTTCTCCCGAGTACGGCGATACCCCATATGTGGCCCTAAACTGTTGCCTTGAAATACGACAGGGCTCCAAAGTGAGAGCGCCATGCGCATTTGAGGCCTAAATTAGGGACTTGCATAGGGGTGGACATAGGGGTATTCTACGCCAGTGATTCCCAAACAGGGTGCCTCCAGCTGTTGTAAAACTCCCAGCATGCCTGGACAGTCAACGGCTATCTGGCAATACTGGGAGTAGTTGTTTTGCAACAGCTGGAGGCTCCGTTTTGGAAACAGTGGCGTACCAGACGTTTTTCATTTTTATTGGGGAGGGGGGTTGTATAGGGGTATGTGTATATGTAGTGTTTTTTACTTTTTATTTTATTTTGTGTTAGTGTAGTGTTTTTAGGGTACAGTCGCACGGGCGGGGGTTCACAGTAGTTTCTCGCTGGCAGTTTGAGCTACGGCAGAAAATTTGACGCAGCTCAAACTTGCAGCCGGATACTTACTGTAATCCTCCGCCCATGTGAGTGCACCCTGTACGTTCACATTGGGGGGGGGGGGGGGGAAATCAGTGCAAAACTACAACTCCCAGCATGTACGGTCTATCAGTGCATGCTGGGAGTTGTAGTTTTGCAACCGCTGGAGGCTCCGTTTTGGAAACAGTGGCGTACCAGACGTTTTTCATTTTTATTGGGGAGGGGAGGGGGGCTGTGTAGGGGTATGTGTATATGTAGTGTTTTTTACTTTTTATTTTATTGTGTGTTAGTGTAGTGTTTTTAGGGTACAGTCGCACGGGCGGGGGGTTCACAGTAGTTTCTCGCTGGCAGTTTGAGCTGCGGCAGAAATTTTGCCGCACCTCAAACTTGCAGCCGGATACTTACTGTAATCCTCCGCCCATGTGAGTGTACCCTGTACGTTCACATTGGGGGGGGGGAACATCCAGCTGTTGCAAAACTACAACTCCCAGCATGTACGGTCTATCAGTGCATGCTGGGAGTTGTAGTTTTGCAACAGCTGGAGGCACACTGGTTGTGAAACACCGAGTTTGGTAACAAACTCAGTGTTTTGCAACCAGTGTGCCTTCAGCTGTTGCAAAAGCTACAACCCCCAGCATGTACGGACAGCGGAAGGGCATGCTGGGTGTTGTAGTTATGCAACAGCTGGAGGCATACTACTTTGGCTGGGGATGCTGGGGATTGTAGTTATGCAACAGCTGGAGACACACTGGTTTGCTACTTAACTCAGTGTGCCTTCAGCTGTTGCAAAACTACAACTCTCAGCAGTCACCGACAGCCAACGGGCATGCTGGGAGTTGTAGTTATGCAACCACCAGATGCACCACTACAACTCCCAGCATGCACTTTAGCTGATTGTGCAAGCTGGGAGTTGTAGTTACACAACAGCTGAAGGTACACTTTTCCATAGAAAGCATGTGCCTCCAGCTGTTGCAAAACTACAAGTCCCAGCATGCCCATAAGGGCATGCTGGGAGTTGTGGTGGTCTGCCTCCTGCTGTTGCATAACTACAGCTCCCAGCATGCCCTTTTTGCATGCTGGGAGCTGTTGCTAAGCAACAGCAGGAGGCTGTCACTCACCTCCAACGATCCTCGCTGCACCAGGTCAGTCCCTCGTCGTCTCCGCCGCCGCCGCTGCTCCTGGGGCCCCGATCCCAACAGGGGCGCCGGGGATCGGGGTCCCCAGCACCCGGGGTGCACGTCCCGCACCCGCTCACGTCCTCCGGAAGAGGGGCGGAGCGGGTTGCGGGAGTGACACCCGCAGCAGGCGCCCTGATTGGTCGGCCGGTAATCCGGCCGACAAATCAGGGCGATCGTGAGGTGGCACCAGTGCCACCTCACCCCTGCTGGCTCTGGCTGTTCGGGGCCGTCGGAGACGGCCCCGAACAGCCTGTAATTCCGGGTCCCCGGGTCACTGGAGACCCGATTGACCCGGAATCCGCCGCAGATCGCTGGACTGAATTGTCCAGCGATCTGCGGCCATCGCCGACATGGGGGGTCATAATGACCCCCCTGGGCGATATGCCCCGATGCCTGCTGAACGATTTCAGCAGGCATCGGGGACCGGCTCCGCTCCAGATGGTTGCGGGGGGCCGGTAAAACACATGACGTTCTCATACGTCATGTGTCCTTAAGGACTCGGAAATGGAGACGTATGAGAACGTCATGTGTCCTTAAGGGGTTAAAGGCAGAGCCCCTCCACAGACGAGAGGCCCTGCCAGCACCCAGCCTCTCGTACTCCAGAGAACGCACCTTCACCAGGTCACCGAGAATGTTCCTAACCACCTCACCCACAGGGAGGATTTTACGCTGCGTCGACACTAAACACCGTGCGTTCCACGTGTAATACCTGACCACTGAGCTGACTTGGAATAAAGTGCACCGGTCCCAGCCTCCAAGGTTTCTGAATGCCCCATAGGCCCATTCCGCATAGGAGAGACTGGCCAGCCGAGGCCAACCAATGGAAGCGCCCACCCTGTTGTAAACCTCTGTGTTAAAGGGGCAATGAAGCAGAAAATGCTCCATGCTTTCCAGCATGCCTCCACACTCTTCGCGGGGACATCCTCGATCATCTGAGCTCCTGCACTTCAGATTGTCCCTCACACACAGTTTCCCATGGAAGCAGCGCCAAGTCAAGTCCCAAAACTTCAAGGGGATCCTGATAGAATTCAAAAGCTCTAAACCCACCTCCAGATCCCGACTTGGGCAATCATTGAGTGCCAATGGCCTCTGGAAATGAGAAGACAGGACCCTCTTGTCAAGGAATTTCCTCGACAGAGTCCTAATTTCCCACATCCCCAGACCCCACCGACGAATAACCTTCAGAACCGGGGTAGCATAAACCGGAAGATGTCCGTGTGGTGTGCGAAGATCCTTCACTTGCCCTCCTGTCTCCCATTCCTGGAAGAAAGGCCGAAACCATCCCCTACAGGAGGATACCCACGGAGGAGCCCTCTCTGACCAGAGGTTTGCTATATTGGTCTTAAGAAAGGTATTCACTAGGAACACCACAGGGTTGACCATACACAACCCCCCTAGTCTCCTCGTACGGTAAGTAACCTCTCTCTTCACTAGGTTCAGTCTATTCCCCCATAACATTTGGAAGAACACACTGTAGACCCGGGTCCAAAGAGGTTCTGGCAACATGCATACACTGCCCAGATATATCAGCAAAGGGAGCAGGAAAGTTTTCATCAGGTTAACCCTTTCCCGGAGGGTCAAAGACCAACCCTTCCACTGATCCACCTTCTGAGCGGCGATCTTAAGCCTGCTTTCCCAGTTTTGTTTGGGGTAATCCCCTTGACCAAATTCGATGCCGAGGACTTTTGCGGATTCCTGGGGCTCTGGAAGGGCGTCCGGGAGATCAAAATCAGGATCTCCCCCTCCCAGCCAGAGACTCTCAAACTTATCCTGATTGATCTTGGACCCGGATGCCTCCGAGTAGCGGTCCACCTCGGACATCACCCATCTGCCCTCCTCTTGTGAGGAGACAAACACGGTGACATCATCAGCATACGCTACCGCCCTCAGAGCCGAATCCGGCACTGCCAGGTCCATTCTCACCCACGCCAACGGTCCACAATCAATCCTTCTAAGGAAAGGATCGATTGCAAACACGTACAGCAAAGGGCTCAAAGGACAACCCTGACGGACACCAGACCCAACCTCAAAAGAGTGGCCAATCCAACCATTCACAAGCGGGAAACTCTCTGCCCCTACATACAAGGTCTTAAGCCAATCAACAAACCCCCCCGGCAGGCCATATCTCAGAAGGACAGACCAGAGGTACTCATGGTTAACTCGATCAAACGCTTTTGCCTGATCCAAGGACAGCAAGTACCCCTTCCAGTGGCCAGCCCTACCCTGCTCCACAGCCTCTCGGACACTGAGCACAGCACTGAATGTACTGCGGCCCGGAACAGAGCAATGTTGAGCCCCCGAAAGGAGCCGGGGTGCAAACTCCACCAGCCGATTAAACAGCACTTTTGCCAGAATCTTTCTGTCCGCATTGAGAAGTGCTATGGGACGCCAATTCTCAATGTGGGACGGGTCTTTACCCTTTGAGAGGATGATCAGCGCTGACCTCCTCATTGACTTTGGCAGAGTGCCCGAGGATAGACACTCATTAAAAACCGCGGTCAAGAGGGGAACCAAAGTGTCCTTAAAGGTCTTATAGAACTCAGATGTTAAGCCATCCGGACCGGTTGACTTCTTGAGGGCAAGCCCATCAATAGCCATCCTGACTTCTTCTTCCCGGATCATCTCTGTCAAAACGTCAAGAGAGGGGTCTACTCCTGGTTCAGGGACGGTTTCAGCCAAGAAAGCTGATACCTTATCTCGATCTAGATCCTTCCTTCCCAAGAGGTGCGAGTAGAAGGATCTGACGACCTCCAGGATCCCTGATCTGGACCTTTTCAAGGATCCTGTACTATCAATCAGTCCTGAGACTACTTTACTATTCACTGACATCTTGCAGTTTCTGTAAGGGTCGGGCGAGCGGTACTTCCCGTAATCCCTCTCAAAAACCAAAGATGCGTGCCTATCGTACTGGCACTTCATCAGCAAGGACTTCACTCTGGAGATATCATCACGACTACCTCCAGTCGAGACAAGGTTCTCAAGTTTCTTCCTCAGGCCCTGGTACAAGCGGTACCTGTTTAGGCTTCTGAGGCCCGAGAGCTGGCGGAAGAATCTCGCAACCCTTTCCTTGAAGATCTCCCACCACTCTGACTTACTGCTACAAAGGCCCAGCAATGGTACCTGGCTCTGAAGAAAATCCTCAAAGGACTGTCTTATCTCCGCTTCTTCCAAGAGAGACAAATTCAGCTTCCAATAGCCTCTGCCCATCCGGGGGGGTCTCTGTGACATTCAGAGAAAACAAAATTAAACAGTGATCGGAGAACTCCATCTCAACAACAGACACTGCTGAAGAGACGGCTTCCTCCTTTAAATAAAACCTGTCTATCCTAGACCTACAACTACCCCTATGATAGGTGAATCCCGGGTGGCCTGGGGTGTGCCGGATGTGGACATCCACCAGGCGAGCCTCACTCGCTATGCTATTAAGAGCGACGCTATCATAAGTCAGCTTGTCTCTGGCACCTCCCCTGTCTTGGGGCCTCGTGACAGCATTAAAGTCCCCTCCAAAGACCACCTGCCGACTTGTAAAAAGATAGGGCTTGATCCTCATAAAGAGACACTTCCGGTCCCACTTAGACTGTGGGCCGTAGATGTTAATAAGGCAAAGTTCTTGTCCCCTCATGAGGACATCTAAGATCAGACACCTCCCCATTTCTAACTCGATAACCCGTCGGCATTCTACCGCTGCGGTAAAAAGGACCGCCACTCCGCTATACGGCTCGGCCCCAAGAGACCAGTAGGAGGGCCCATTCCTCCACTCTCTTTTAGCCTTGTAGATAGATGACATATCTGTTAGCCTGGTCTCCTGCAAAAATAAAATATCAGCATTAATATGGGCAAAAAAATCATAGGCAGCAAATCGAGCCGTATCTGACTTAATGCTGGCGACATTAATGGACGCCAGCATCAACGGAGAGGGTGCCGCCATCAAGGGTGATTGAGTTAAACAGCTTTCTTTTTCCCACTCTTCACCCTCTTTAGAGAAATAGAAGTGTCCATCTCACCAGGCGTCGTTTTACTTTCCTCGTCTCCGGATTCTAGGCCAGTCCCTTCCCCCGAGGACATAACCTCCCCAGGGGAAGAGGACTCGGCGTCCCCTGGAAGCCCCTCTACCACCTCCCCCTCATCTTCCCCTTCCGAAGAAGAGGAGGAGATGTCCCTGAGGGGTCGGAATCGATTGGAAAGGCCAATCAGAGGGGAGTCAGTTTTGCCTTCCTTTGGCACCTGGACTGGGGTGGGAGAAGATCTTAAATCTCCCTTTTTTTTTTCTACTTGTACCCCGCTTTCGTGTCTCCTTCTGCCATCCCCCATCATCCTCCTCCACGCTATCTGAGGAGATGGCACCTTCCTCATTCTGGATCCTCCTGACCTCCTCATTCAGCTTGCCATCCCTCAGGGTCTCAGCAGCAAGGTTGGCCTCTGGGACAGAATCAGAGGTCGTCCCAGTAACCCGGGCTTTCCCCATCACCCTATCCCTTTGGCGTTTATCAAGACGTCTTAGTTGGGCTGGTGTCTTTCTCTTGCTGTTCCTCACTGACCCCTCAGTTCCTCCACACCTGCTAGTCCCCTCCCCAGCAGATTCCGGCTCGTGATCTTCACCCGCTGGGGACAAGACTGCATTAGCGAAGAACGAGGACAGCGACTGAATGGGTGACCTAAGTCACCACACAGGTGACACCTAATCTCTGCACAAGATGCGGCAAGATGGCCTACACCCCCACACAAGGCACATTTCTGCATCGTACAGTTTGCACTGAAGTGTGTGGGGTCACCACATCTGTGACAGAGCTTCGGCTGACCCCGGTAGAAAATCTGGATACGATCCCTACCGAGAAAGGCAGAGGATGGAATATGGGTAACTGTATTTCCTGAACGTTTAAGTTTTACCAAAAACGTCCAGGCTCCTGACCAGATGCCAAACTCGTCCCTGTTCTTCTGCGGGACCCCCATTACCTCGCCATACCGTCCTAACCAGGTGATGATGTCAACACAAGAGAGTGATTCGTTACGGGTCAAAACGGTCACTCTCTTGATTTCGTTTTGACGAGACAATGCCTGTAGTGCAAAGTCTCGCCAGCCGGGCTCATTCTTTACCAATTCATAATTCATAAGCTCAAGCCCCTCTGGCCGAACAAAACTGATATCGAATTCAGGAGTACCGTAGGGATGTATCAAGGCAAAGATATCAACTGCCTTGAAGCCCATCTTTAGCAAGAGCTCAACCACTTTGGTCCTTGAAGGACACGTATCTTCACCCTGCCACCGAAGACGGACCACATTCCTACGGTTACTACCTGCCCCGGCTGTTGGGAGGGACCACACAGTATCGCCCCCTCTTTCCTCTCGGAAGGCAGAGAGACCGTGTCTCTCTATCCAGAAGGACAGATCAACTGCTCTACCCTCTACATTAATCGACCTTTCCCCCTTTTTCAGAGCTTCCAGGAGACGTCGCTGCAATAAGCCGTCCCTAGAGTCAGGAGACGAGGAAAGTATTCTACTTCCCCCAGCAGTGACATTTGCATAACTCCTATGGTCTGTCACCACTGGGGGGGCAACCGGACCAGACCCTACACCTACACCACTGCCGATGACAACATCCCCACCACCCCCAATGACAACATTAGCACCAACTCCAATAACATGGTCACCACCTCCCCAAAAACACCTTCCCCAGTAACATCAATCTCCATCCTCTTCCCAGTCATACATCCCCCAACCCCATTTACCCCATCACTCACACTGGCTGGACCAGCAACAGGTAAACCGGCAAATGATGATGGTGATGTTGATGAAGATACATTTTCAGTCCGTTGTGCCTCGGCATCACGGGGCACTAGAGCTGGGACAACCTCCGCTGGCCCTTTAAGGGACCGGGCAGCATGCTTACCCAGTCTAGAGGAGGCCCCAGCCCTGTTCTTATTAGTGCCCTCCGCCTCATCAGCAATTTCTCCAGTCTTTTCAGGGCGCCGCTGATCAATGGGATCAGCGGCGCCAATACAAAATAAGATTTTTTCTTTTCTTTTGGGAGCGTATGTTACATCTGTAGTCACCGTGACTAACTCAGGCACTGAGTCACCCCCCCCTCCCACAGGGGAGCGAACTACAGCCCCGGAGTCTGCCCCTATGCCCACTGCTGGGCTGCCCTCACTGTCCGGCTTTGCGGCCGGTGCCTTCTCTACTCCATCCCTGCTACTGCAAACAGGCATGGAGTTTTGCGCCCTTTTAGTACCTGTACTCTCCCCGCTCCTTTGCACCGAGTCCACCACAGAACATCGGGCTGGGCTGGGTAACGGGGCTTGCACAATGAGCTGACCCTGCGGCCGACTCAGGGTTTACAGGGAGGGGGGTGTAGATGTAACTCACCACTTCTTGCTGCTTTGGCTTGGTCTTCTTCTTTTTCTTACCCCCAGGTGCCTCATCTGGCAGCTCATCTCCGAACACCAGATTCTGAGGACACACTGGGGATTCCAGCATACGTATCTGGGCCATTAGCGCCCCTCCCTGGTAGTTGTTGTCACTGTCTTCCCCTGAGTCGGCAGGTGATACTGCTGGCTGCTGTGCAGGGGGCCCGCTGTACGGGACCTGCTGCTGTTGCGACAGGCCACCAGGTGGATCTGGCTGTTGTTCTCCCTCTATCTCCTCCTCATCATCCACCTGGCTCTCAGGTTGCAGCCCCATCAACCTTCTCTGTTTCTTTTCATCCATTTCTCTGAAACGCTCTTGATTTTTCAGCTTTTCTTTAAATGGTCCACTCATCTCCAGCAATTCCTCCTTTCTTTCCTCCAAAGCATTTATTTCAGCCATCAGACCTTTTATCTGTGCCTGGACTTCAGGCTTCTTCTTCTTTGGGGTAACCTCCAGCCTAGAACGGACATGGCGAAGTTCCTCCTGAAGCCTCCTCACAGCTTTGCTGTCGTCTTCATACTCACGGAGGTGACTTACGACCCGGGTAGTATAGGTGGAAATAGACTCCCGGGTCCTCAGCATTCCCCAGCGTTCCTCACTGAGGTCAGCGTCACCTCCGTGAGTACTCTGCCTTCCTCCAGATGACTTTGGCTTTCTGCTGGCAGCACCCAGCTTTCCCAAATTGGGTTCCTCGTTTCCAGAAACCTTTCGGCCTCTTGCCTCTGTGGGGGGTGTTGGAGTGACATTTCTGCGACTCCGGGTGGATCGCCTAACCCCCAAATCTTCTGATGTACAGGCCGCTTGCTGGCCTCTCCTGCCTCCCTGCGGCCTACTCCGGGAGGCAGAAGCCTGGGCCTCGCCTCCCTCACTCATCCCTGGAAACCCACTCCCTCCCTGGGGAGGAGAAAGCAGGTCCCAGGTGGAACAGGTGGTAATTCCCTGGAGCTCAGGAGGCACAGCAGACACCACCACACAGCTGAACTGAAGCAGAACCACACCCACAACTGATTGGCTCCCACTCCAGAGCTGTACTCAGTATTCTGCTGGTGAGGTCACTGTGTACATACATTACATTACTTATCCTGTACTGATCCTGATTATATCCTGTAGATCTTTTATTAAAATTTCAAACATAACAATAAATAATTACAAACATGAACATACCATATCTGACAGAACATATCAATATAATGAATCATAGAACCAACACCATAGCATAAAATAGAACACCGGTCCTCCCCACACTCATTCCTCCACACAAACAAATATATACAATATTTACAAAAGACATATTCCTATAATACCCATATTACACATACCATACTAATAAACTATATACACTAATATACACTAATACTAAATGTGAATTTCCTGGCCCAGTTGCAATATCAAAAACCCAATACCAATAATGTACCAAAAAGAATAACAACAACAACAATAATAATATATACAAAATAATAAAAACCAACACAAACAAAATAACACTTTTTTTTTTTTTTGGCCCTGAGCTGGTCCCGCATCCCATGCCCCCAGTACATGTTACCAGACGTCCATGAACCAGTCCAGGATTTTCTGTATATATAAAAGTCCCATACAAACCCCCTCCCCCCTTTTAACCCACCACCCAACCTAAACTAAACCCAAACCCCAGGTGGCATCACACAATATATACAATATATACATTACATAAAATATACACAGACTAATAATATATACAATACATAAGTATACATATAGACTACAACAATAAATACAATAACAAATACATATAACACTATAAGCCAAACAACAAACCCCTAAAGCTCAAGTTCTGCGCCTGCAAGCCCTATATTACCATAAATCAACTGCTCAAAACAAAAAGACTAATGTTCCAGCATCAGCCTACCACCAGGGCGAGACAACAGGCTAAGGCACTTTAAAGGCAGAGCCCTCCACAGACGAGAGGCCCTGCCAGCACGCAGCCTCTCGTACTCCAGAGAACGCACCTTCACCAGGTCACCGAGAATGTTCCTAACCACCACATCCACAGGGAGGATTTTACGCTGCGTCAACACTAAACACCATGCGTTCCACGTGTAGTACCTAACCACTGAGCTGACTAGGAATAAAGTGCAGCGGTCCCAGCCTCCAAGGTTTCGGAATGCCCCATAGGCCCATTTCGCATAGGAGAGACTGGCCAGCCAAGGCCAACCAATGGAAGCGTCCACCCTGGTGTAAACCTCTGTGTTAAAGGGACAATGAAGGATAGACACTCATTAAAAACCGCAGTCAAGAGGGGAACCAAAGTGTACTTAAAGGTCTTATAGAACTCAGATGTTAAGCCATCCGGACCGGGTGACTTCTTGAGGGCCCATTATTCGCCATCCTGACTTACACTTCCCGGATCATCTCTGTCAAAACGTCAAGAGAGGGGTCTACTCCTGGTTCAGGGACGGTTTCAGCCAAGAAAGCTGATACCTTATCTCGATCTAGATCCTTCCTTCCCAAGAGGTGCGAGTAGAAGGATCTGACGACCTCCAGGATCCCTGATCTGGACCTTTTCAAGGATCCCGTACTATCAATCAGTCCTGAGAATATTTTGCAATTCACTGACATCTTGCAGTTTCTGTAAGGGTCAGGCGAGCGGTACTTCCCGTAATCCCTCTCAAAAACCAAAGATGCGTGTCTGTCGTACTGGCACTTCATCAGCAAGGACTTCACTCTGGAGATATCATCACGACTACCTCCAGTTGAGACAAGGTGCTCAAGTTTCTTCCTCAGGCCCTGGTACAAACGGTACCTGTTTAGGCTTCTGAGGCCCGAGAGCTGGCGGAAAAATCTCGCAACCCTTTTCTTGAAGATCTCCCACCACTCTGACTTACTGCTACAAAGGCCCAGCAACGGTACCTGGCTCTGAAGAAAATCCTCAAAGGACTGTCTTATCTCCGCTTCTTCCAAGAGAGACAAATTCAGCTTCCAATAGCCTCTGCCCATCCGGGGGGGTCTCTGTGACATTCAGAGAAAACAAAATTAAACAGTGATCGGAGAACTCCACCTCAACAACAGATACTGCTGAAGAGACGGCTTCCTCCTTCAAAAAAAACCTGTCTATCCTAGACCTACTACTACCCCTATGATAGGTGAATCCCGCGTGGCCTGGGGTGTGTCGGATGTGGACATCCACCAGGCGAGCCTCACTCGCTATGCTATTAAGGGCGACGCTATCATAAGTCAGCTTGTCTCTGGAACCTCCCCTATCTTGGGGCCTTGTGACAGCATTGAAGTCCCCTCCAAAGACCACCTGCCAACTTGTAAAAAGATAGGGCTTGATCCTCATAAAGAGACACTTCCGGTCCCACTTAGACTGTGGGCCGTAGATGTTAATAAGGCGAAGTTCTTGTCCCTTCATGAGGACATCTAAGATCAGGCACCTCCCCATTTCTAACTCGATAACCTGTCGGCATTCTACCGCTCCAGTAAAAAGGACTGCCACTCCGCTATACGACTCGGCCCCAAGAGACCAGTAGGAGGGCCCCTTCCTCCACTCTCTTTTAGCCTTGTAGATAGATGACATATCTGTTAGCCTGGTCTCATGCAAAAATAAAATATCAGCATTAATATGGGCAAAAAAATCATAGGCCGCAAATCGAGCTGTATCTGACTTAATGCAGGCATCATTATTGGATGTCAGAGTCAACGGAGAGGGTGCAGCCATCGAGGGTGATTGAGTTAGACAGCTTTCTTTTTCCCACCATCCTTCCCATCCACCCCACCACCCTCCTCATTAGATGATGGTTTACCTCTTTTTAGTGAGATGGATGTGTCCATTTTCCCATTATATACATTGTCCTAGTCCCCTGACTTTGGGCCAGTCTCCCCCCCCTGAAGACATAGATTCCCCAGGGAGAGAGGGCTCAGCGTCTCCTGTGAGCCCCACCGAAACATCCAGAACCTCACTCCCCGCCTCCGAAGAGGAAATGTCGCGGAGGGCTCGGTACCGGTTGGAGAGACCAATCAGAGGGAGATCAGTTGTACCTTCCTTTGGCATCTGGCGGGTGGGAGAAGATCTTACATCTCCTCTTTTTTTATTCCTCCGAGTACCCCGCTTTGTTTCTGCCCATCCCCCACTGTCCTCATCCGCACTCTCAACATGGGAGGACAGTGAGGAGATGGCATCCCCCTCTTCGTGGATCTTCCCAATCTCCTCATCCAGTTCACTATCCCCCAGGGCCTCAGCAGTAAGACTGGCCGCAGGGACAGGATCAGGAGTCACC
Organism: Hyla sarda; assembly: GCF_029499605.1. Classification (NCBI taxonomy): domain Eukaryota; kingdom Metazoa; phylum Chordata; class Amphibia; order Anura; family Hylidae; genus Hyla; species Hyla sarda. The sequence goes on from NC_079189.1 coordinate 88,787,444, forward strand.
CCAGTTGGTTGATGCTCCTGTGAGTCTTGAATCTCCCTATCCCTTTGGTGCTTCTTGAGACGCCTCAGTTGGGCAGGCGTCTTTTGCTTACTTTTCTCCCCTGGCCCCTGCACCCCTTCATCCCCGACAGCCATCCCCCCAGCAGAATCCACCTCACGGCTTACTCCCACCGGGGCAACAACCGTGTTGACAAAGGAACGAGGGCAGCGACTGAATGGGTGACCTAAGTCACCACACAGGTGACACCTAATCTCTGCACAAGATGTAGCGAGATGGCCTATTTCCCCACCACATCTGTGACAGAGCTTCGGCTGACCCTGGTAGAAGATCTGGATACGATCTCTTCCGAGGAAGGTCGCAGATGGTATATGGGTAACGGTGTTTCCTGAACGCCTCAGTTTGACCATAAACGTCCAGGCCCCTGACCAGATGCCATATTCATCCCTGTTCTTTTTTGGGACCTCCACCACCTCTCCATACCGACCTAGCCACGTCATGATGTCAATACAAGAGAGTTATTCGTTACGGGTTAAAACGGTCACTTTCTTGACATTATTTTGGCGAGACCTGAGTGGCAAAGTCTCGCCAGCCGGGTTCGTTCTTTACCAGCTCATAATTCGACCAGAAGAGCTCAAGCCCCTCCGGCCGAACAAACTCAGCTGATATCAAACTCAGGGGTACCATAAGGATGTATTAAGGCGTAGATGTCAGCTGTCTTAAAGCCCAACTTCAGCAGAAGCTCAACAACTTTAGATCTTGGAGGACATGTATCCCTGCCTCTCCACCTCAGCCGGACCACATTCCTACGGAGACCACCTGGCCCAGCTGTCGGGAGGGACCACACATTATCCCCCCCTCTTTCCTCTCGGAAGGCTGAAAGACCATGTCTCTCTATCCAGAAGGATAGATCAACCTCCCTACCCTCTACATTGATCGATCTCTCCCCTCTCCTTAAGGCCCCCAGGAGACGCTGCTGCAAACTACTCTCCCCAGAGCCAGAGGACGAGGAAGGTGCCCCCCTCCCCCAGTGGTGACATTTGCGTAGCTGCGTACTGGTGCTGCCACCGCTGGGGGTGCAACTGGACCAGGCCCTACATCCCCACCACTAATCAGCGCCTCTTCACCACCCTCCTCCACATAATCCATACCCAAACCATTGTAACATGTTTTAGCTGATGTGCCCCCCATACCTCCACTCGTGGTACAGCCCAAACCACCATTCATAGCCCCAGTCAGATTAATAACAGAAACATTCACTCCTTCATTCACCCTTACATTAACTTTCTCACTCATATTGGCTGGACCGGTGCGTTCTGGTGCAGATTTTGTACCATCAGCATCACTGGGTACCAGGGCTGGAGCCACCACCGCAGGACAAGCCACCGGTCCCTTATACAAGGACCGGAAAGCCTGCCTAGCCTGCTTATTAGCTGCCCCAGCCCTGTTTTTACTGGTACCCTCAGCCTCATCAGTAGTGTTGAGCGGCATAGGCCATATTCGAATTCGCGAATATTCGCGAATATATGGACGAATATTCGTCATATATTCGCGAATATTCGCATATTCGTTATATTCTCGTTTTATTTTCGCATATACGAAAATTCGCGTATACTAAAATTAACATAAGTGAATATTGGCATACACAAAATTAACACGCGCGAAAATTCGCATATGCGAAAATTCGCATATGCTAATGTTCGCATATGCGAAGTTTCGCATATGCAAATTTTCACACGCCAGTCTCACACAGTAGTATTACAGCCTTCTTTACACCACACAAGCTGGAAGCAGAGAGGGATGATCACTGTGATGTGTACTGTGAAGAAAAAAAAACAAAAAAAAAACTAATATTCGTGATTACGAATATATAGCGCTATATTCGTGAAATTCGCGAATTCGCGAATATGCGATATTCGCAAATAATATTCGAATTGCGAATATTCGCGAGCAACACTACTCATTAGTACTGGAATGTCCAGCTCCTGGACGCCGCTGATCTGGAAAAGCGGCGCCAATACAAAATAAAGGTTTTAGTCCAGTCTTTTTTCCTGGGAGGCGAAGGCATCTTAGCCCCGGCATCTCCTTCACGACGACACCGCTGCTCCAAAGGAACAGCGGTGCCAACGCTCAGAGCGGCCGGAGCTCCCGCAGACGACTCTGGCACAAAGCCGCCCCCCCCCCCTCCCATTAGGGAGCAACCTACTGTGCCAGAGCCTTTACTGCCCATTGCTGGGCCACCATCACTGTCTGGCCTCACACCCAATACCTTGTCTGCTCCGTCACTGTTACTGCAAACAGCAGTGGAGCTCACCGCCACACTAGACTCCATACTCTCCCCACTCTCCTGCACTGAGTTCCCAACAGAACTCAGGGAGGAGGGTATACATAAATCTTACCTGCTCCTGGAGCTTGGTCTTCTGTGGCTTCTTATGCCTTCCCCCAGGTGCCTCCTCTGGTAACCCATCCCCAAACGTGAAGTCCTGGAGGCGACCTGGGGACTCCAGGAGCTGGATCTGGGCCAACAGCGCCCCTCCCTGGTGACTGGTGTTGCTCTCATCCCCCGAACCGCCAGAGCCATGACCAGATGACATTGCCACTTGCCCTGCAGGGAGCCCACTATATGGGGTCAGATGTTGCAGACCCCCGGGTGGATTCGGATCATCATTATCAGCCTCTGCAATTTCCCCGTCCTCCTCCACCCGTGGCTGAAGCACCTTCAGCTGTCTCTGTTTCTCTCTTTCAATTTCTATAAATCTATCCTTATTTAACAGTTTTTCTTTATATGGTCCACTGTTCTCAAGTATAATCGACCTTCTTTTCTGTAGCTTCCTGATGTCAGCTTGAAGCTTTTTTTTCTTTGCTGACAGCTTGGTCTTTTGCCACTTTGGCGCAGTGTCCAGCAAAGCTTCCACTTCACGTACCTCCTCCTGGAGCTTATTGTTACGCCGAGCGCTCCGGGTCCCCGCTCCTCCCCGGAGCGCTCGCAACATCCTCGCAATTGCAGCGCCCCGGTCAGACCTGCTGACCGGGTGCACTGCGATACCTCTCCCAACCGGGATGCGATTCGCGATGCGGGAGGCGCCCGCTCGCGATGCGCATCCCGGCTCCCGTACCTGACTCGCTCTCCGTCGGTCTTGTCCCGGCGCGCGCGGCCCCGCTCCCTAGGGCGCGCGCGCCGGGTCTCTGCAATTTAAAGGGCCACTGCGCCACTGATTGGCGCAGTTAGCTTAATTAGTGTGTTCACCTGTGCACTCCCTATTTATACCTCACTTCCCCTGCACTCCCTCGCCGGATCTTGTTGCCATTGTGCCAGTGAAAGCGTTTCCTTGTGTGTTCCTAGCCTGTGTTCCAGACCTCCTGCCGTTGCCCCTGACTACGATCCTTGCTGCCTGCCCCGACCTTCTGCTACGTCCGACCTTGCTCTTGTCTACTCCCTTGTACCGCGCCTATCTTCAGCAGTCAGAGAGGTTGAGCCGTTGCTGGTGGATACGACCTGGTTGCTACCGTCGCTGCAAGACCATCCCGCTTTGCGGCGGGCTCTGGTGAATACCAGTAGCAACTTAGAACCGGTCCACCAGCACGTTCCACGCCAATCCCTCTCTGGCACAGAGGATCCACCACCTGCCAGCCGAATCGTGACAGTAGATCCGGCCATGGATCCCGCTGAAGTCCCACTGCCAGTTGTCGCCGACCTCACCACGGTGGTCGCCCAGCAGTCGCAACAGATAGCGCAACAAGGCCACCAGCTGTCTCAACTGACCGTGATGCTACAGCAGCTACTACCACAGCTTCAGCAATCATCTCCTCCGCCAGCTCCTGCTCCTCCTCCGCAGCGAGTGGCCGCTTCCAGCCTACGATTACCCTTGCCGGATAAATTTGATGGGGACTCTAAGTTTTGCCGCGGCTTTCTTTCACAATGTTCCCTGCACTTGGAGATGATGTCGGACCAGTTTCCTACTGAAAGGTCTAAGGTGGCTTTCGTAGTCAGCCTTCTGTCTGGGAAAGCTCTGTCATGGGCCACACCGCTCTGGGACCGCAATGACCCCGTCACTGCCTCTGTACACTCCTTCTTCACGGAGATTCGAAGTGTCTTTGAGGAACCTGCCCGAGCCTCTTCTGCTGAGACTGCCCTGCTGAACCTGGTCCAGGGTAATTCTTCTGTTGGCGAGTACGCCATCCAATTCCGTACTCTTGCCTCCGAATTATCCTGGAATAATGAGGCCCTCTGCGCGACCTTTAAAAAAGGCCTATCCAGCAACATTAAAGATGTTCTGGCCGCACGAGAAATTCCTGCTAACCTGCATGAACTCATTCATCTGGCCACCCGCATTGACATGCGTTTTTCCGAAAGGCGTCAGGAGCTCCGCCAGGATATGGACTTTGTTCGCACTAGGCGTTTTTTCTCCCCGGCTCCTCTCTCCTCTGGTCCTCTGCAATCCGTTCCTGTGCCTCCCACCGTGGAGGCTATGCAAGTTGACCGGTCTCGCTTGACACCTCAAGAGAGGACACGACGCCGCATGGAGAATCTGTGCCTGTACTGTGCCGGTACCGAACACTTCCTGAAGGATTGTCCTATCCGTCCTCCCCGCCTGGAAAGACGTACGCTGACTCCGCCTGAAGGTGAGACAGTTCTTGATGTCAACTCTGCTTCTCCACGCCTTACTGTGACTGTGCGGATATCTTCCTCTACCTTCTCCTTCTCTACTATGGCCTTCTTGGATTCCGGATCTGCAGGACATTTTATTTTGGCCTCTCTCCTCAACAGGTTCAACATCCCGGTGACCAGTCTCGCCAGACCCCTCTACATCAATTGTGTTAACAATGAAAGATTGGACTGTACCGTGCGTTACCGCACGGAACCTCTCCTAATGTGCATCGGACCTCATCACGAAAAAATTGAGTTTTTGGTCCTCTCCAACTGCACTTCCGAAATTCTTCTTGGATTACCGTGGCTTCAACGCCATTCCCCAACCCTTGATTGGTCCACAGGAGAAATCAAGAGCTGGGGTACTTCTTGTTTCAAGGACTGTCTTAAACCGGTTCCCAGTACTCCCTGCCGTGACCCTGTGGTTCCCCCTGTAACCGGTCTCCCTAAGGCTTATATGGACTATGCTGACGTATTTTGCAAAAAGCAAGCTGAGACTTTACCTCCTCACAGGCCTTATGACTGTCCTATTGACCTCCTCCCGGGTACTACTCCACTCCGGGGCAGAATTTATCCACTGTCTGCTCCAGAGACTTGTGCTATGTCTGAATACATCCAGGAAAATTTAAAAAAGGGGTTTATCCGCAAATCCTCCTCTCCTGCCGGAGCTGGATTTTTCTTTGTGTCCAAAAAAGATGGCTCCCTACGTCCTTGCATTGATTACCGCGGACTTAATAAAATCACGGTAAAGAACCGCTACCCCCTACCTCTTATCTCAGAACTCTTTGATCGCCTTCAAGGTGCCCACATCTTTACCAAACTGGACTTAAGAGGTGCTTATAATCTCATCCGCATCAGGGAGGGGGACGAATGGAAGACTGCATTTAACACCAGAGATGGACACTTTGAGTATCTGGTCATGCCCTTTGGCCTGTGCAACGCCCCTGCCGTCTTCCAAGACTTTGTTAATGAAATTTTTCGTGATCTCTTATATTCCTGTGTTGTGGTTTATCTGGACGATATTCTGATTTTTTCTGCCAACTTAGAAGAACACCGCCAGCATGTCCGCATGGTTCTTCAGAGACTGCGAGACAATCAACTTTAGGCCAAAATGGAGAAATGTCTGTTTGAATGTCAATCTCTTCCTTTCCTAGGATACTTGGTCTCTGGCCAGGGATTACAAATGGACCCAGATAAACTCTCTGCCGTCTTAGATTGGCCACGCCCCTCCGGACTCCGTGCTATCCAACGTTTTTTGGGGTTCGCCAATTATTACAGACAATTTATTCCACACTTTTCCACTATTGTGGCTCCCATCGTGGCTTTAACCAAGAAAAATGCCAATCCCAAGTCCTGGTCTTCCCAAGCGGAAGACGCATTTAAACGTCTCAAGTCTACCTTTTCTTCTGCTCCCGTGCTCTCCAGACCTGACCCATCCAAACCCTTCCTATTGGAGGTAGATGCCTCCTCAGTGGGAGCTGGAGCTGTCCTTCTACAAAAAAATTCTTCCGGGCATGCTGTTACTTGTGGTTTTTTTTCTAGGACCTTCTCTCCGGCGGAGAGAAACTACTCCATCGGGGATCGAGAATTACTGGCCATTAAATTGGCGCTTGAGGAATGGAGGCATCTGCTGGAGGGATCAAAATTTCCTGTTATCATATACACCGATCACAAGAATCTCTCCTATCTCCAGTCTGCCCAACGGCTGAACCCTCGCCAGGCCAGGTGGTCGTTGTTCTTTGCCCGTTTTAACTTTGAAATTCACTTTCGCCCTGCCGACAAGAACATTAGGGCCGATGCCCTCTCTCGTTCCTCGGATGCCTCGGAAGTAGAGGTCTCTCCGCAACACATCATTCCTCCTGACTGTCTGATCTCCACTTCTCCAGCCTCCATCAGGCAAACTCCTCCAGGAAAGACTTTTGTTTCTCCACGCCAACGCCTCGGAATCCTCAAATGGGGTCACTCCTCCCACCTCACAGACCATGCGGGCATCAAAAAATCCTTGCAACTCATCTCTCGTTTCTATTGGTGGCCGACTCTGGAGACGGATGTTGTTGATTTTGTGCGGGCCTGTACTGTCTGTGCCCGGGATAAGACTCCTCGCCAGAAACCTGCTGGTCTCCTTCATCCTCTGCCTGTCCCCGAACAGCCTTGGTCACTGATTGGTATGGACTTTATTACAGACTTACCCCCATCCCGTGGCAACACTGTTGTTTGGGTGGTCGTTGATCGATTTTCCAAGATGGCACATTTTATTCCTCTTCCTGGTCTTCCTTCAGCGCCTCAGTTGGCAAAACAATTTTTTGTACACATTTTTCGTCTTCACGGTTTGCCCACGCAGATCGTCTCGGATAGAGGCGTCCAATTCGTGTCTAAATTCTGGAGGGCCCTCTGTAAACAGCTCAAGATTAAATTAAACTTCTCTTCTTCTTATCATCCCCAATCCAATGGGCAAGTAGAAAGAATTAACCAGGTCCTGGGTGACTATTTACAGCATTTTGTTTCCTCCCGCCAGGATGACTGGGCAGATCTTCTACCATGGGCCGAATTCTCATACAACTTCAGAGTCTCAGAATCTTCTGCTAAGTCCCCATTTTTCGTGGTGTACGGCCGTCACCCTCTTCCCCCCCTCCCTACTCCCTTGCCCTCTGGTTTGCCCGCTGTGGATGAAGTGACTTGTGATCTTTCCACCATATGGAAAGAGACCCAAAATTCTCTTTTACAGGCTTCATCCCGCATGAAAAGGTTTGCCGATAAGAAAAGAAGAACTCCCCCCATTTTTGCTCCCGGAGACAAGGTATGGCTCTCCGCTAAATATGTCCGCTTTCGTGTCCCCAGTTACAAACTGGGACCACGCTATCTTGGTCCATTCAAAGTCTTGTGCCAGATTAATCCTGTCTCTTACAAACTCCTTCTTCCTCCTTCTCTCCGTATTCCCAATGCCTTCCATGTCTCTCTCCTTAAACCACTCATCATTAACCGCTTTTCTCCCAAACTTGTTTCTCCCACTCCTGTTTCCGGTTCTTCTGACGTCTTCTCCGTGAAGGAGATTCTGGCCTCCAAGACGGTCAGAGGAAAAAAAAATTTCTTGGTGGATTGGGAAGGCTGTGGTCCAGAAGAGAGATCCTGGGAACCTGAGGACAACATCCTAGACAAAAGTCTTGTCCTCAGGTTCTCAGGCTCCAAGAAGAGGGGGAGACCCAAGGGGGGGGGTACTGTTATGCCGAGCGCTCCGGGTCCCCGCTCCTCCCCGGAGCGCTCGCAACATCCTCGCAATTGCAGCGCCCCGGTCAGACCTGCTGACCGGGTGCGCTGCGATACCTCTCCCAGCCGGGATGCGATTCGCGATGCGGGAGGCGCCCGCTCGCGATGCGCATCCCGGCTCCCGTACCTGACTCGCTCTCCGTCGGTCTTGTCCCGGCGCGCGCGGCCCCGCTCCCTAGGGCGCGCGCGCGCCGGGTCTCTGCAATTTAAAGGGCCACTGCGCCACTGATTGGCGCAGTTAGCTTAATTAGTGTGTTCACCTGTGCACTCCCTATTTATACCTCACTTCCCCTGCACTCCCTCGCCGGATCTTGTTGCCATTGTGCCAGTTAAAGCGTTTCCTTGTGTGTTCCTAGCCTGTGTTCCAGACCTCCTGCCGTTGCCCCTGACTACGATCCTTGCTGCCTGCCCCGACCTTCTGCTACGTCCGACCTTGCTCTTGTCTACTCCCTTGTACCGCGCCTATCTTCAGCAGTCAGAGAGGTTGAGCCGTTGCTGGTGGATACGACCTGGTTGCTACCGCCGCTGCAAGACCATCCCGCTTTGCGGCGGGCTCTGGTGAATACCAGTAGCAACTTAGAACCGGTCCACCAGCACGGTCCACGCCAATCCCTCTCTGGCACAGAGGATCCACCACCTGCCAGCCGAATCGTGACACTTATGCAAGGTGTTTCGTGCATCCTCATATCCGCGGAGGTAATCTGCCACACGGGAAGCATAGGTGGGTCCAGGCTCCCGGGCCTTTTGCATTCCCCATTCCTCCTCCACACCTCCATGGGTATTCAACCTTGCTCCAGGAGGAGTGTCACAAATTACATTTCTAGAACTTTCCATGGTACCTTGTTGGAGCAGCTTTGCAGTTACTCTTAGTCTCCACAGGTGCAGGAGGCGTTGGAGGCACATCGCTGCATCTCCTGGAAGAAATCCTCAATCCAGGGGCCTCCGATACACTTCCCGATGTCATTCCATTCACATCTGGTCGCTGGCTTCCCCTGCCCCCCGCGGACCTGGTTCCTCTCCTCGCTCATACCGGAACACACGCCCTCCCTCTGGGGAAGGGAGGACAGTGACCGGCACAGATGGCAAAACTCAGAGCTCAGAGCACACGGCCCAAACGATACACCAAGCCACTCACTCCAGCAGACTCACAGGAAGCAGACTCACAGGAAGATGCACCCTCTAGTGGCCAGTCTCCAGAGCTGTACTCACTATTCTGCTGGTGAGGTCACTGTGTACATACATTACATTACTGATCCTGTACTGATCCCGAGTGTGTGTGGGATGGAGGTGGGGGTAGGGGACCGGGGGGGCCCAAAAAAAATTGCTTGCCCAGGGTCCAATCGAAATTAAAGACGGCCCTGTGTGTGCCGCTGGCGCGGCACTGTGCTGCTGCTCGTGGGCCCCTTACTGAGAATTGTGTGCCGCTTCACTGCTGCTCGGGGGCCTCCGTCTAGGTAGGGGGGCCAGTGGCGTCTCTGGGGGGGGGCCACAGGAGGCTAAGGCCCCCCTACAACACATTGTGGCCCTCCATGTGCCCCCCCCCCCCAAAATTATGCACCTCCACCTGTCTTCCTCCAGTCCACAGCAGCAGCCCCCGACGCAATAGTTGTCACTGTCATACCTCCACCTGTAAATGCTTTTAGAGGCATTTACAGTGTGCCGCTCGGTGAAAAGATTGACAGGACGACGAGCCATTGTCTCATCACCGTATCAATCACTCTTGTGTCCCGGGCAACATGCTTTGATTGGGGGGGTTAAAATGGCACGTGGTTTGATCGGGGGGGGGGGGGGGGTGGCACAGGGGGGATCAGAGGGGCCACCTAAATTTCTGCCATTTCAATCCCCCTCTCTGATCCCCCTTGTGCCATTTCAATCCCCCCTGATCCCCCCGTGCCATTTCAACCCCCTCTTATTCCATTCCAACCCCCCTGATCCTCCTGTGCCATTTAACCCCCCCCCCTCCGATCCCCTTTTCCATTTCAATCCCCCCTGTGATATTTCAACCCCCCCTCTGATACCCCCTATGCCAATTAACCCCCCCTCTGATCCCCTTGTTCCATTTCAATTCCCCCTGTGCTATTTCAACCCCCCTGATACCCCCTGTGCCAATCAACCCCCCCCCCCCCGATCCCCCTGTTCAATTTCAATCCCCCTGTGCTATTTCATCCCCCCGGATACTCCCTGTGCCAATCAACCCCCCGATCCCCCTGTTCCATTTCAATCCCTCCTGTGCTATTTCAACCCCCCCCCCTCTGATACCGCCTGTGCCAATTAACCCCCTCTGATCCCCCTGTTCCATTTCAATCCCCCCTGTGCTATTTCAACTCCTCCCCTTTGATACCCCCTGTGCCAATTAACCCCCTCTGATCCCCCTGCTCCATTTCAATCCCCCCTGTGCAATTTCAACCCCCCCTCTGATACCCCCTGTGCCAATTAACCCCCCCCTCTGATCCCCCTGTTCCATTTCAATCCCCCCTGTGCTGTTTTAACCCCCCCCGATACCCCCTTTGCCAATTAACCCACCCTCTGATCCCCTGTTCCATTTCAATCACCCCTGTGCTATTTCAACCCCCCCTGATACGCCCTGTGCCAATAAACCCCCCCTGATCCCCTTGTTCCATTTCAATTCCCCCTGTGCTATTTCAACCCCCCTCTGATACCCCCTGTGCCAATAAACCCCCCTCTGATCCCCCTGTTCCATTTCAATCCCCCCCTGTGCTATTTCAACCCCACCTCTGATACCCCCTGTGTCAATTAACCCCCCCTCTGATCCCCCTCTTCCATTTCAATCCCCCCTGTGCTATTTCAACCCCCCCTCTGATACCCCCGTGCCAATTAACCCCCCCCTCTGATCCCCCTGTTCCATTTCAATCCCCCCTGTGCTATTTCAACCCCCCTCTGATACCCCCTGTGCCAATGAATCCCCCCTCTGATCCCCCTGTTCAAATTCAATCCCCCCCAATCTCCCTTTGCCATTTCAATTCCCAATCCCCCACCCTCTGATCCCCCTGTACCATTTCAATCCCCACCTCTGATACCCTGTGCAACCCCACCTTCTGATTGAATTGGCACAGGGGGGGGGATTGAAATGGTACAGGGGGGATTGAAGAAATAAAATGGGAATGGGGGCTAGCAGCCACATTTGAATTGTTGATACTGATATTTAACCCCTTGATCACACATGATGGACCTAGTCCATCATGGTGTAGCTCAGGGTGTATCCCACTCCATACCCGGCAGCCACCAGCTAATTTCAGTAGCTGATGGCCGCCGCTAATAGCCAGCTCGAGTTGCAATTGCCACGGCTGGCTATTTACCCTATCAAAGCTGACAGAGGCATCTAAAGGGACCCTTAAACCATCCGTGGGGTATATCGATCAATGCAGTTCTATGGAACTGCATTGATCTGTATGAGGAATCTAATGATTCCTCCTCAAAGTCCCCTAACCCCTTAAGGACTCAGCCCATTTCAACGGGAAGTTTCATTTTGGAGGGTTCCGTTTTTGAGCAGTGCATTTTACGGTAAAAATTACATGTTCTCTATATTCTGTGCGTCAATACGATTAACATGATATCCATGATTACCCGCTTTACTATTATTGTACTAATTAAAAAAAAATCCAACTTTTTAAAATAAAATTAGTGTGTTTTAGGTCACCCTATTCTGACCCCTATAACTTTCAAATTTTTCCGTATACGGGGCTGTACGATGGCTAATTTTTTTTGTGCCATGACCTGAAGTTATTACTGGTACCACATTTATGTCTATGTGACTTTTTGATCACTTTTTATTACATTTCTTTGGGATGTGCTGTGACCAAAATGCAGCAATTTCGTAAATTTTTTATATTTTTTTACGTTTACGCCATTCACCGTATGGGATCATTAGCATCATATTTTAATAGTTCGAACATTTACGCATGCGGCGATACCAGATATGTTCATTTATTTTATTTTTTTTTTACACTTTTTTTATGGAAAAGGGGAATTTGTATTTGTATTGTGGGAGGGGCTTATTAAAACTTTTTTTTTACTTTATACTGCTCTGGTCTGCTTGATTGCAGACCAGAGCAGAATAATTCAAAATGGCGACGGGAGGCAGGTGAGGGGACTGCAGGCATTTCGATCACCCGATCAGAGTGCCACACACCCGCAGATGCCATGATCTGAAATGAAAGATGCAATTATAAAGTCTTGGTTCCGCAAAAAACAAGACCTCATCTGGGTCTGTAGATTGAAAAATGAAAGAGTTAAAGGGGTACTCCGTCGCTGCAGGACTTATCACCTATCCCTAAGATAGGTGATCAGTGAGTGATAGTGGTGGGTCTGACCGCCAGAAACCCCCGCCATCTCCTGCACACTCCCGGCTCACTGCGGTCACCACTCCGTGCAAAGAGTGGTGCCATCACGGTAGTCGTTCCGCCCCTCCATTCATACTTATGGGATAGGCGGAGCATTCCTGTGTCTCCGCCTCTCACATAGAAATGAATGGAGAGGCAGGCGGGCGGCCACAGGAACGCCCTGCGGATGAAAGTCACACTGCACGGAGCGAACATCGCTCTATGCAGTGTGAGAACCGGGGGCTGCTGCAGGAGATGGCGGGGGACCCGGCGGTTGGACCCCTCACCATCACCCACTTATGACCTATCCTGGGGATAGGTGATAAGTCCTGCAGTGGTGGAGTACCCATTTAAAGTTATAGGGAGAGGAAGAAAAAATTTATGTGCAAAAACAAAAAATGTCTCTTCCCTAAGGGGTTAAGAAATTATATGTCTACTAATGTGGCACTTCCTTACTGTTGGTGCCTCCCCCAGGACATAGAACGCAAGGCATGATACGTGCAATTGACTGTACGGCAAGGAGCGTAGAGAGGTTCGTGGGGAGGGAGCTGCACACACTCTTCATTCTATCAACTATCTACATCCCATTGGTAAGTAGATATTGGTGTTATTCTTGTATATAATGTTTGTGTGATTTCAGAAAATTTCCCCCATCGGGGTGGGGGGGTATTCGAAATGGCACAGGGGGATCAGAGGGGTGATTAAAATTACACAGAGGGATTCCCTTGTGCCACTTCATCTCTCTCTCCTCTGATCCCCTGTTCCATTTCAGTTGCCAATCTACTTCTGAGAGGATTGGCAACTGAAATGGGACATAGGATGTGTGGAGTGGGATTAAAATGGCACAGGACAATCAGAATAGGGGATTGAAATGGCACAGGGAACCTAACAGGTTTAGTATAGATCCTGAAAGAGCCCCCATTCCTCTGTGTTTCATTTATGTGTTATATTGGTAGAGCCTGCTACTAGCAGCAGGCCCCCAGTTACTGAAATCATCCAGGGGTGCCAGGGGTCTCCGTATGTGGTGCAGGACAGACTTAGGAGCCACTCCATACACTTTTACCACTCAAGCATGTACCTGTATGTCTTATAATGGTTCTATATTGAGTTAATTTCACTAAATAATAGATACAATATAGATAAAACTATTAAATCTTCAAAATTGCTTGTAATTTATACACAAATTACAGTAATATATGAGCGTTGGCATGTGTAAATGAACAATTTAACTTATTTTTCCTTACCTAGACCAACAAAGACCGATAATATCTACACCATTAGGGGATTTCTGAATACCTCACCATTTTAGAATTTATATAATTTATCATTAAACAATTCTTCAAGTAAGAAAATGAGTAAACCCAGAAAATATTTAAGTGGTGCTCAAAAGTAGTGTTGCTCGCGAATATTCGCAATACGAATTTTATTCGAGAATATCGCATATTCGCGAATTCGCGAATATTCGTGAATATAGCACTATATATTCGTAATTACGAATATTCATTTTTTTTTTTTTTCACAGTACACATAACAGTGATCATGTCACCAAAGGTAAATATAACCCTACATATATAGTAGGTAAAGGTATGTAATGGTAATTATGACACCAAAAAGAGAGCCATACCACAGAGTACACAGCAAAGTAATAGAGTATACAAAATCAACTTTATTAATACAATTTAGTAATAAAATTTCAAATATTAAAATTGGAAAAGAGAATAAATAGGCACTGGTGAACATACAAAGATGTATGGAAATGGTAGGACACAAATACATCAAAATATGCAAATATCAGGAGTAAATGCCACAATAGCTGGTAGGATACAAGGGTGCTGCCAACCAAAACTATGCAATGAAGGGTGCCAAACCATACCTACACCTGAACCCCAACGATCGTTGGGCAGCACCCTTGTATCCTACCAGCTATTGTGGCATTTACTCCTGATATTTGCATATTTTGATGTATTTGTGTCCTACCATTTCCCTACATCTTTGTATGTTCACCAGTGCCTATTTATTCTCTTTTCCAATTTTAATATTTGAAATTTTATTACTAAATTGTATTAATAAAGTTGATTTTGTATACTCTATTACTTTGCTGTGTACTCTGTGGTATGGCTCTCTTTTTGGTGTCATAACAGTGATCATCCCTCTCTGCTTCCAGCTTGTGTAGTGTAAAGAAGGCTCTAATACTACTGTGTGAGACTGGTATTTTTCGCATATGCGAATTTTTGCTTGTACGGGTTTTTGTATATACAAATTTTTGCATATGTTAATTTTCGCACACGCGAATATTTGCATATGAGAAAATAAAACGCGAATATATGACGAATATTCGTCCATATATTCGCGAATATTCGCGAATTCGAATATGGCCTATGCCGCTCAACACTACTCAAAAGCGACTTAATAAAGAGAAGGAGGACATTCTTAAAAGTATACTGCCAAAAATAACATAATTTATGAGTAAAAGCAGTACTCCAGCATTGTCTTCCGCAGAAGTCCAAACAGAGGTAGCAGCAGAGCAACCGTTCTCCTCATGCCAAAATGTGACTGCTTTGCCTTCTGTAAACATTGATACAATGTCAACTTCTAATGAGGTAGAGCCATCATTATGCTCAACCACAGCTATAACTGATTTGACTTCTGTACATTTGGCTACACCAGTGTTTTCTGTTCAACCATTAACTGATGATAGGAAAAGGAAAGTCCAGCAGTGCAGGTCCAATGCAAGGAAGCTGTTTATTGTATAAGAACACACGGACACCAAAAGTGGATCACCTTAGGCTCTCTCGCCTTAGTCGTACAAACAAATATTAAGATCCTTCTGGTCTATATAGGGGACAGTGGCCCCACCCCCCACCAGGTGAAAACACCTGAGTGGTGTGGGCGGGGCCACTCACCTCCCACAGAGACACAGACTAAATATACAATACACATAGAAAAGATTTGCACCAGTATATTATATACAACAATAAAGTTAGTGGGTATACAAAAATAAAAATAAATTATTCCAAAATGCGCGATTTTAGCTGTGGAATGTACAAAAATAGTAAACAGACAGTTCAATGAACAATATGTAGGTTATAAACATATTAATTAGAAACCCCCACCAGTGAAGATAATATAAATAAATACAGTAAATGTGACACTATATATTACTGAAAAAAACATAACCAATAAGGTATATGTAACACAAAAAATAACGAAAGAAAAAAAGGGGGTATAAACATGAAGTAAAAACCTGTGTGTGTGAACGAGTCTCTAATCACACCAACATATATTAGCAAGTAATGAGAGAGTCGTTCACACAGCAAAGTTGGAGAAAGGAATCCGATGAAAAAAACTCATGCACCAGATCAAAAATATAAAAATCCAAAATACCAAAATTAAGTTTTTATAGTATAAGGTGCAGAATGATCATCGGAACCACAAAATGAGGACAACTTAAGGGTGATTGTTACGCCGAGCGCTCCGGGTCCCCGCTCCTCCCCGGAGCGCTCGCTTCACTCTCCCCGCGGCAGCGCTCCGGTCACGTCCTCTGACCCGGGGCGCTGTGATTCCGCTGCCAGCCGGGATGCGATTCGCGATGCGGGTAGCGCCCGCTCGCGATGCGCACCCCGGCTCCCCTACCTGACTCGCTCTCCGTCTGTTCTGTCCCGGCGCGCGCGGCCCCGCTCCCTAGGGCGCGCGCGCGCCGGGTCTCTGCGATTTAAAGGGCCACTGCGCCGCTGATTGGCGCAGTGGTTCCAATCAGTGTGTTCACCTGTGCACTTCCCTATATCACCTCACTTCCCCTGCACTCCCTTGCCGGATCTTGTTGCCTTAGTGCCAGTGAAAGCGTTCCTTGTGTGTTCCTTGCCTGTGTTTCCAGACCTTCTGCCGTTGCCCCTGACTACGATCCTTGCTGCCTGCCCCGACCTTCTGCTACGTCCGACCTTGCTTTTGCCTACTCCCTTGTACCGCGCCTATCTTCAGCAGCCAGAGAGGTGAGCCGTTGCTAGTGGATACGACCTGGTCACTACCGCCGCAGCAAGACCATCCCGCTTTGCGGCGGGCTCTGGTGAAAACCAGTAGTGGCTTAGAACCGGTCCACTAGCACGGTCCACGCCAATCCCTCTCTGGCACAGAGGATCCACTACCTGCCAGCCGGCATCGTGACAGTAGATCCGGCCATGGATCCCGCTGAAGTTCCTCTGCCAGTTGTCGCTGACCTCACCACGGTGGTCGCCCAGCAGTCACAACAGATAGCGCAACAAGGCCAACAGCTGTCTCAACTGACCGTTATGCTACAACAGTTACTACCACAGCTTCAGCAGTCATCTCCTCCGCCAGCTCCTGCACCTCCTCCGCAGCGAGTGGCCGCTCCTGGGATACGCTTATCCTTGCCGGATAAATTTGATGGGGACTCTAAGTTTTGCCGTGGCTTTCTTTCCCAATGTTCCCTGCATCTGGAGATGATGTCGGACCTGTTTCCCACTGAAAGGTCTAAGGTGGCTTTCGTAGTCAGCCTTCTGTCCGGAAAAGCCCTGTCATGGGCCACACCGCTCTGGGACCGCAATGACCCCGTCACTGCCTCTGTACACTCCTTCTTCTCGGAAATCCGAAGTGTCTTTGAGGAACCTGCCCGAGCCTCTTCTGCTGAGACTGCCCTGTTGAACCTGGTCCAGGGTAATTCTTCCGTTGGCGAGTATGCCGTACAATTCCGTACTCTTGCTTCAGAATTGTCCTGGAATAATGAGGCCCTCTGCGCGACCTTCAAAAAAGGCCTATCCAGCAACATTAAAGATGTTCTGGCCGCACGAGAAATTCCTGCTAATCTACATGAACTTATTCACCTAGCCACTCGCATTGACATGCGTTTTTCCGAAAGGCGTCAGGAACTCCGCCAAGATATGGACTCTGTTCGCACGAGGCGTTTCTTCTCCTCGGCTCCTCTCTCCTCTGGTCCCCTGCAATCTGTTCCTGTGCCTCCCGCCGTGGAGGCTATGCAGGTCGACCGGTCTCGCCTGACACCTCAAGAGAGGACACGACGCCGTATGGAGAACCTCTGCCTGTACTGTGCTAGTACCGAACACTTCCTGAGAGATTGTCCTATCCGTCCTCCCCGCCTGGAAAGACGTACGCTGACTCCGCACAAAGATGAGACAGTCCTTGATGTCTACTCTGCTTCTCCACGTCTTACTGTGCCTGTGCGGATGTCTGCCTCTGCCTTCTCCTTCTCTACAGTGGCCTTCTTGGACTCTGGATCTGCAGGAAATTTTATTTTGGCCTCTCTCGTCAACAGGTTCAACATCCCGGTGACCAGTCTCGCCAGACCCCTCTACATCAATTGTGTAAATAATGAAAGATTGGACTGTACCATACGTTTCCGCACGGAGCCCCTTCTTATGAGCATCGGATCTCATCATGAGAGGATTGAACTTTTGGTCCTCCCCAATTGCACCTTGGAAATTCTCCTTGGACTTCCCTGGCTTCAACTTCATTCCCCTACCCTGGATTGGTCCACTGGGGAGATCAAGAGTTGGGGGTCCTCTTGTTCCAAGAACTGTCTAAAACCGGTTCCCAGTAACCCTTGCCGTAACTCTGTGGTTCCTCCAGTAACCGGTCTCCCTAAGGCCTATATGGACTTCGCGGATGTTTTCTGCAAAAAACAAGCTGAGACTCTACCTCCTCACAGGCCTTATGATTGCCCTATCGACCTCCTCCCGGGCACTACTCCACCCCGGGGCAGAATTTATCCTCTCTCTGCCCCAGAGACTCTTGCCATGTCCGAATACGTCCAGGAGAATCTAAAAAAGGGCTTTATCCGTAAATCCTCCTCTCCTGCCGGAGCCGGATTTTTCTTTGTGTCCAAAAAAGATGGCTCCCTACGTCCATGCATTGACTACCGCGGTCTTAATAAAATCACGGTTAAGAACCGCTACCCCTTACCCCTCATCTCTGAACTCTTTGATCGCCTCCAAGGTGCCCACATCTTCACTAAATTGGACTTAAGAGGCGCCTATAACCTCATCCGCATCAGAGAGGGGGACGAGTGGAAAACGGCATTTAACACCAGAGATGGACACTTTGAGTATCTGGTCATGCCCTTTGGACTGTGCAACGCCCCTGCCGTCTTCCAAGACTTTGTCAATGAAATTTTTCGTGATCTGTTATACTCCTGTGTTGTTGTATATCTGGACGATATCCTAATTTTTTCTGCCAATCTAGAAGAACACCGCCAGCATGTCCGTATGGTTCTTCAGAGACTTCGTGACAACCAACTCTATGCCAAAATTGAGAAATGTCTGTTTGAATGCCAATCTCTTCCTTTTCTAGGATATTTGGTCTCTGGCCAGGGACTACAGATGGATCCAGACAAACTCTCTGCCGTCTTAGATTGGCCACGCCCCTCCGGACTCCGTGCTATCCAACGCTTTTTGGGGTTCGCCAATTATTACAGGCAATTTATTCCACATTTTTCTACCATTGTGGCTCCTATCGTGGCTTTAACCAAAAAAAATGCTGATCCCAAGTCCTGGCCCCCTCAAGCAGAAGACGCCTTTAAACGACTCAAGTCTGCCTTTTCTTCGGCTCCCGTCCTCTCCAGACCTGACCCTTCCAAACCCTTCCTATTGGAGGTTGATGCCTCCTCAGTGGGAGCTGGAGCTGTTCTTCTACAAAAAAATTCTTCCGGGCATGCTGTCACTTGTGGTTTTTTCTCTAGGACCTTCTCTCCAGCGGAGAGGAACTACTCCATCGGGGATCGAGAGCTTCTAGCCATTAAATTAGCACTTGAGGAATGGAGGCATCTGCTGGAGGGATCAAGTTCTCCTGTTATTATCTACACCGACCACAAGAACCTCTCCTACCTCCAGTCTGCCCAACGGCTGAATCCTCGCCAGGCCCGGTGGTCTCTGTTCTTTGCCCGATTTAATTTTGAGATTCACTTTCGTCCTGCCGATAAGAACATTAGGGCCGATGCTCTCTCTCGTTCCTCGGATGCCTCAGAAGTTGAACTCTCTCCGCAACACATCATTCCACCTGACTGCCTGATCTCCACTTCTCCTGCCTCCATCAGGCAGACTCCTCCAGGAAAGACCTTTGTTTCTCCTCGCCAACGCCTCGGAATCCTCAAATGGGGTCACTCCTCCCATCTCGCAGGTCATGCGGGTATCAAGAAATCTGTGCAACTCATCTCCCGCTTCTATTGGTGGCCGACTCTGGAGACGGATGTTGTGGACTTTGTGCGAGCCTGCACTATCTGTGCCCGGGATAAGACTCCTCGCCAGAAGCCCGCTGGTTTTCTTCATCCTCTGCCTGTCCCCGAACAGCCTTGGTCTCTGATTGGTATGGATTTTATTACTGATTTACCCCCTTCCCGTGGCAACACTGTTATTTGGGTGGTCGTTGATCGATTCTCCAAAATGGCACATTTCATCCCTCTTCCTGGTCTTCCTTCTGCGCCTCAGTTGGCTAAACAATTTTTTGTACACATTTTTCGTCTTCACGGGTTGCCTACGCAGATTGTCTCGGATAGAGGCGTCCAATTCGTGTCTAAATTCTGGAGGGCTCTCTGTAAACAACTCAAGATTAAATTAAATTTTTCTTCTGCATATCATCCCCAGTCCAATGGACAAGTAGAAAGGATTAACCAGATCTTGGGTGATTATTTGCGACATTTTGTTTCCTCCCGCCAGGATGACTGGGCAGATCTCCTCCCATGGGCCGAATTCTCGTATAACTTCAGGGTCTCTGAGTCTTCCTCCAAATCCCCATTTTTCGTGGTGTACGGCCGTCACCCTCTTCCCCCCCTCCCTACTCCCTTGCCCTCTGGTCTGCCCGCTGTGGATGAAATTTCTCGTGACCTTTCCATCATATGGAGAGAGACCCAAAATTCTCTCTTACAGGCTTCATCACGCATGAAGAAGTTCGCGGATAAGAAAAGAAGAGCTCCCCCCGTTTTTTCCCCTGGAGACAAGGTATGGCTCTCCGCTAAATATGTCCGCTTCCGTGTCCCTAGCTACAAGTTGGGACCACGCTATCTTGGTCCTTTCAAAATTTTGTGTCACATTAATCCTGTCTCTTATAAACTTCTTCTTCCTCCCTCTCTTCGTATCCCTAATGCCTTTCACGTCTCTCTTCTCAAACCACTCATCCTCAACCGTTTTTCTCCCAAATCTGTTCCTCCCACTCCTGTTTCCGGCTCCTCGGACATCTTCTCGGTCAAAGAAATTTTAGCTGCCAAAAAGGTCAGAGGGAAAAATTTTTTTTTAGTGGACTGGGAGGGTTGTGGTCCTGAAGAGAGATCCTGGGAACCTGAGGACAACATCCTAGACAAAAGTCTGCTCCTCAGGTTCTCAGGCTCTAAGAAGAGGGGGAGACCCAAGGGGGGGGGTACTGTTACGCCGAGCGCTCCGGGTCCCCGCTCCTCCCCGGAGCGCTCGCTTCACTCTCCCCGCGGCAGCGCTCCGGTCACGTCCTCTGACCCGGGGCGCTGCGATTCCGCTGCCAGCCGGGATGCGATTCGCGATGCGGGTAGCGCCCGCTCGCGATGCGCACCCCGGCTCCCCTACCTGACTCGCTCTCCGTCTGTTCTGTCCCGGCGCGCGCGGCCCCGCTCCCTAGGGCGCGCGCGCGCCGGGTCTCTGCGATTTAAAGGGCCACTGCGCCGCTGATTGGCGCAGTGGTTCCAATCAGTGTGTTCACCTGTGCACTTCCCTATATCACCTCACTTCCCCTGCACTCCCTTGCCGGATCTTGTTGCCTTAGTGCCAGTGAAAGCGTTCCTTGTGTGTTCCTTGCCTGTGTTTCCAGACCTTCTGCCGTTGCCCCTGACTACGATCCTTGCTGCCTGCCCCGACCTTCTGCTACGTCCGACCTTGCTTTTGCCTACTCCCTTGTACCGCGCCTATCTTCAGCAGCCAGAGAGGTGAGCCGTTGCTAGTGGATACGACCTGGTCACTACCGCCGCAGCAAGACCATCCCGCTTTGCGGCGGGCTCTGGTGAAAACCAGTAGTGGCTTAGAACCGGTCCACTAGCACGGTCCACGCCAATCCCTCTCTGGCACAGAGGATCCACTACCTGCCAGCCGGCATCGTGACAGTGATCACTGGATATATAAAGCATAAGTAAAAAGAAAAAAAGGTAATATACCTAGAATGATTAAATATGGATAGTGCATACAAATATATGACTGTAACTATTAAATCCAGTGTTGACCCTATAGTTAGAAGAGGTCCGTATAATAGTAACTCATGTTGTTAGGAGGGGACAAGTGTGAACAGCAGGCAATAACACATAATCTCACCACACCCTGTCTGGGACTAGTAATATAACATAGTGTCTTGCCTCCTGTTCATACCTGTAGGGAATCTAGTGCCCAATTTGAGGATCCAATAGACCTCTCGGTCCAAAAGCTTCCTCCTATAATCTCCTCCTCGTATCGGGGCTGTGACCTTCTCAATGCCTTGGACATATAGACTCTGGAAAGATCCTGCATGATATTCTGCACAGTGTCTACTAACCATGGATGCGTGGCGGGAGTTGAAGTGTGGGATGTCCGACAGATTCCTCCAAACTCTCACTTTGAGGGTGCCCGTCGTGCACCCCACATATTGGATATTACACTCCCGGCACGTGATACAATATACTACAAAAGTAGTGTTGCAATTGATGTATCTTTCCATTTGAAATATTTCTCCATTGCTAGTGGACTTGAATTCTTTGCTGTTAAGCATGACACAGCAACATATGCACTTATTATGGCCACACTTGTACGATCCTTTATGTTACAACCAGCAGGGTGTAGTAACACCAGTGTGTTGAAACATGCTTGGGGAAACCCTACTTGCAATGGTTCTGGCTTTCCTAGAGACCACTCTAAAACCATTCGAAAAAATCCCAGAATATGCTGGGTCCCCCGAAATCATGGGGATGTATTTATTAACAATTCTACGGATGGCAGTAAAGTCGTCACTAAATTGCGTGACAAAGGTTACAGGGTTCTGATTTTGATGCTCAGCGTTCAGGCTAAGATTGGGGTGTCTCCCCCTCAGTAGCGCTGTTCGAATGGAAGGACATAGTGGTCCGACAAGCGGACAAGGGAGGAGCGGTCGTGATTCTCGACAGCGGCTTGTATCAACGACTCAATCTTGACATGCTGTTGGATACTAGCACCTACAGGCCACTGCCGAGTAATCCCCCCGTCTCCTTCAAATCCCACCTCTACACTCTTGTGGATTTTGGGGTACAGAGTGGACACATCAGCGAGAAACAAGCCGAATATATTAAAATTCAACATCCTGTCATTGTAGTGTTCCACTCTCTCCCAAAAATCCACAAGAATGTGTTCCCTCCCCCTATGCGCCCCATCGTTGCAGGCATCTCTTCCTTGAATGAGAGACTTTTCTCCTGGATTGATAATCTATTACAACCTTTAATTCATCACATCCCTGGGTATATTAAAGACTCGAGCCATGTTCTCCAGATGTGCGAACAAATGACATGGCAATCAAATTTTGTCTGGATTACAGCCGATGTGACATCATTGTATTCGGTCATACCGCACTATCTGGCGAAGATGGCTCTAGTCTGGTTCTTAAACACATATTCCCAGTATCCGAGTGATCTATGTGAGTATATCATCCAGGTAGGTGATTTTTTGTTAACTCACAATTTTTTTCAATTTGATCAGCAATTTTATCTTCAGATCACGGGTGCTTCAATGGGGGCGAAGTTCTCCACCTCTCTCGCCAACATATACATGTGTTGGTGGGAGAGGGAGACATTATTCGCCCCCATCAATCCATTCTGCACCTCTTTTCAGTGGTATGGTCGCTACATCGACGACCTCATATTTATATGGGGTTCCGATGTGGCAGCCATACAACCTTTTTCTGATTATTTAAATAATAATCCTTTCAATTTGAAGTTTACGGTTACAATGTGTAGAGACACGGTGTCCTTCCTAGATTTGCATCTCACTGGTGATGCACAAGAGGGCAAAATTTTTACGTCCACTTACAGGAAGGACACCTCTGTTAATTCCATTTTGCGAGGTGACTCGTGTCATTCCCCCCACGTTAACAAGAATCTTCCAGTGGGGGAGATGATCCACGCCAGAAGCAATTGCTCCAGAAAGGAGGATTTCACCCATGAATCGGAAGCTATAGGGGTACGTCTGAAACAAAGAGGATACACAGAGGGCTCAATCAGTCGTGCTGTTCGTATCGCATGTGATCGCGATCGAACAGCGCTACTGAGGGGGAGACACCCCAATCTTAGCCTGAACGCTGAGCATCAAAATTAGAACCCTGTAACCTTTGTCACGCAATTTAGTGACAACTTTACTGCCATCCTTAGAATTGTTAATAAATACATCCCCATGATTTCGGGGGACCCAGCATATTCTGGGATTTTTTCAAATGGTTTTAGAGTGGTCTCTAGGAAAGCCAGAACCATTGCAAGTAGGGTTTTCCCAAGCATGTTTCAACCCACTGGTGTTACTACACCCTGCTGGTTGCAACATAAAGGATTGTACAAGTGTGGCCATAATAAGTGCATATGTTGCTGTGTCATGCTTAATAGCAAATAATTCAAGTCCACTAGCAATGGAGAAATATTTCAAATGGAAAGATACATCAATTGCAACACTACTTTTGTAGTATATTGTATCACGTGCCGGGAGTGTAATATCCAATATGTGGGGTGCACGACGGGCGCCCTCAAAGTGAGAGTTCGGAGGCATCTGTCGGACATCCCACACTTCAACTCCTGCCACACATCCATGGTTAGTAGACACTGTGCAGAATATCATGCAGGATCTTTCCAGAGTCTATATGTCCAAGGCATTGAGAAGGTCACAGCCCCGATACGAGGAGGAGATTATAGGAGGAAGCTTTTGGACCGAGAGGTCTATTGGATCCTCAAATTGGGCACTAGATTCCCGACAGGTATGAACAGGAGGCAAGACACTATGTTATATTACTAGTCCCAGACAGGGTGTGGTGAGATTATGTGTTATTGCCTCCTGTTCACACTTGTCCCCTCCTAACAACATGAGTTACTATTATACGGACCTCTTCTAACTATAGGGTCAACACTGGATTTAATAGTGCAATAGTTACAGTCATATATTTGTATGCACTATCCATATTTAATCATTCTAGGTATATTACCTTTTTTTCTTTTTACTTATGCTTTATATATCCAGTGATCACCCTTAAGTTGTCCTCATTTTGTGTTTCCGATGATCATTTTGCACCTTATACTATAAAAACTTAATTTTGGTATCTTGGATTTTTATATTTTTGATCTGGTGCATGAGTTTTTTTCATCGGATTCCTTTCTCCAACTTTGCTGTGTGAACGACTCTCTCATTACTTGCTAATATATGTTGGTATGATTAGAGACTCGTTCACACACACAGGTTTTTACTTCATGTTTATACCCCCTTTTTTTCT
Source organism: Hyla sarda (assembly GCF_029499605.1). Classification (NCBI taxonomy): domain Eukaryota; kingdom Metazoa; phylum Chordata; class Amphibia; order Anura; family Hylidae; genus Hyla; species Hyla sarda. Next base: position 88,812,140 of record NC_079189.1, read on the forward strand.
TTCCTTATTTTTTGTGTTACATACACATTATTGGTTATGTTTTTTTCAGTAATATATAGTGTCACATTTACTGTATTTATTTATATTATCTTCACTGGTGGGGGTTTCTGATTAATATGTTTATAACCTACATATTGTTAATTGAACTGTCTGTTTACTATTTTTGTACATTCCACAGCTAAAATCGAGCATTTTGGAATAATTTCTTTTTATTTTTGTATACCCACTATATTTATTGTTGTATATAATATACTGGTGCAAATCTTTTCTATGTGTATTGTACATTTAGTCTGTGTCTCTGTGGGAGGGGAGTGGCCCCACCCACACCACTCAGGTGTTTTCACCTGGTGGGGGGTGGGGCCACTGTCCCCTATATAGACCAGAAGGATCTTAATATTTCTTTGTACGACTAAGGCGAGAGAGCTCGCCGAAACGCGTCACTTGTGATCCACGTTTGGTGTCCATGTGTTCTTATACAATAAACGGCTTCCTTGCATTGGACCTGCAGTGCTGGACTTTCCTTTTCCTATAAGTTTGCATTTGTACGTGGGTCCACACTTTTCCGCGCACTGAGACGAGGAGTGGTGAGCTGGACACAAGGAGAGTGTGTGTTCCATTAACTGATGATGCACCTGGAGGGAGTCAGGAGACCATCACTGAAATAGAATCAGTCAGTGACATTGAAATTATTCCATCTGATCCTGATTTATTCCCTACAGACAAATTTACCAGAGAACTTTGACCATAACACTGATTTAAAAAAGTTAATTTTTAAAAATGGTCCTTGCAAACAAACAGGTCCCTTCCCTAGAGATATTAAAAACCGATGTTTTTCAAATGAGTATTATTATGCGTCAACAAAGACAGGAAAAAAGGTTCCTCGAAATTGGATATGCTTTTCAATTAAATTGGATTGCGCTTATTGTGATCCTTGCTGGCTATTTGGTGATAGAAGGCTTTCTTCCCAACAACAGTCATGGACTGTAGGTATAAAAGATTGGCAAGGCATTTCCAGAAAAATTAAAGAGCATGAAATGACACAATCCCATATAGGGGCTTGTGTTGTCTATGATAGTTGGAAAAATGATGACACTATTGATGCAAAATTACATTCTAACTATAAAGAACAAGTCACTTTTTGGATTCAAGTTCTGAGAAGAATTATTCATGTCACCCTCACCTTGGCTACTTGTAATTTGGCTTTCAGAGGACATAGAGACACATTAGGAGAAAAAGATAGTGGCAACTTTTTGTCCATTATTAAGCTTCTAAGCAAGTATGATCCAGTTTTGAATCAACTAATACAAAAAGATACCAGAATTAAATATTTTAGCCCCCAAATACCAAATGAATTAATTGGATTGCTTTCACATCATGTACAAAATGAAATAGTGGCAGAAATCAAAGATGCACCATTTTATTCAGTCATAATGGATACAACACAGGACATAAAAAAAGAAGACCAGTTAAGTCAGGTCTTTAGATATGTCACTGTTATCAATGATGAACATTGAAGTCAAGATTAATGAAAGTTTTCTTGGTTTTCACAATATAAAAGTCCAAACTGCAGAGGGCATATCTGTACAAATTCTACAAATGATAGAAAATAAAGGCTTATCAATTGAGAAATGTAGGGGCCAAGGATATGATGGAGCCAGCACCATGAGTGGCATGTACTCGGGTGTCCAAACCCGGAAACGCTCAATACAGCAAAATGCTGTCTATGTGCACTGCGCTGCTCACAATTTAAATTTAGTTTTGAATGATGCCTGCATGAATGTTATTGAAATTGGAAAATGTTCGGGGGGCGTGGCTTGGCGCGCTGGAAGGAAGACGTGTCCTCTGAGTGCTCCTGCCTGGGCCAGCTGAATAAGGGCTAGAATTGCATGCTATGGGAGGCAGGCGACGCCATAAGAAGTCCCTACAGCAGTCTCAGACATCCGTGGACCCCCAGCGCACGATTGCCAGCTTTTTCCAGCCTCCTTGCCCCCGCTCGGAAGCTCCGTCTCCAGAGAGGCCTGCTACCGCCGCCATTATGGACGCCGCGGCGCCTCCCTGCACAGACCCCTGCACCATACCGCTCCGAGCCTCCACTACGACTCCGAGTCGCACAGCAGGGCGGACAAGTAGCCACACAACCGCTCAGATCACTGGATTGCCGCCGGCTGAAGTCCGGGATCAGAGTGCAGGTACGGGACCCCGCCCTCTCCTCACATGGTGCCGGTTGCCATGACGGGGAGCGCAGAGATGCCAGTAAGCGCCCCGTCATGCACATTGCAGGCTCCCGCTCCACAGCTCCGGAGTTCTTCTCCCCCTCAAGTGCTGGCACGCCGAGACCCTGCTTCTGGACATCCCCCTCTGGGTTCCCACTCGCTCCATTTGCAGTGGGACAAAGAGGATTTCCCCCCAATGTCCTGCCTGCCGGTGCAGTTGCCACCGTCCACATCACAGGCTACTCCCATGCCCCTGGAGGCCCCAGTGTGTCCCTATGGCCGGTCTGCCCCTGCCCTGACTGAGCCAAAGGACTCCGCTGCTCCTCTCAAACCGACTCTATGCCCTGCACCGGGGCACATTATCGAGACTCTACCTGGAAATCTATGCTCTGAGATTGGGAGCGTGCCCGAGTCTCCTACCACAGCAGCTGTGCCTTCTCAAGTTCCGGGCCCCCCACCCAGGGATGTCCTTGATTGGGCTACAGATATGGAAGTAACAGAGGCCCAATCCACTAGGAGCTCGGGCAATTCCTCCAGTGACACTGACACACCTGATTACTGGGGAGCAAGCCCTGGGGAGCAAGCCCTCCGGCGAAGAAAAAATTATTTAAAACCCCCTCTAAACTGTCGGCCGCCAGATCACGTGGCTCCTCCTGCTCCTCTTCAGAAGATTCACAGAATGAGAGACAGCGCTCACTTAAACCGTCTAAACTCCATGTGACATCCCCACCTGTGGTCACGCCACCCTCACCAGCCCTGAGCAACTTGGAACCTACTCTGCCCTCTCCAGAAATGGCGGTCAACACGTTAAAAGGCCACCCTGAACTCCAAGCCCTGCTAGCCTTACTTCCTACTAAGGCAGATATGCTTTCGCTGGCCACGGACTTGAGATCGGCTTGGAAAAAGGATCTTCAGCCAATTAAAAAGGACGTTTCACAACTACAAACCAGAGTGGGCGAACTAGAGTCTTTTAAAACCTCCATCACATCTCAAGTCCTCCAGCTTCAGGAATCGACCAAACTCCTCTCTCTGCAACATGCTGCGACTGTGGACCATATAGATGACATGGACAATCAGAATCGTAGAAATAATATCCGGATCAAAGGTCTACCGGAATCGGTACTCCCACAAGATCTCTCTTCCACACTACAGCGGCTCTTCAACGAGGTACTGCAGAAGCCCCCTGACAACCAGATAGAACTGGACAGGGCTCATCGCGCCTTGAAGGCGAAGAATCCTGACCCGAACAAACCTCGGGACATTATTTGCCGAGTGCACCACTTTATTCAGAAAGACGAGATAATGCGGAAAGCCCGCGACATAAAGAACCTCACATTCAATGGGGTCCCAATTCAGTTCTACCCTGATCTCTCACTCCGCACCTTGCGCTTGAGAGCGACTCTTAAGCCACTGCTACATGTTCTTCAGAACGCCAAGATTGTGTACCGTTGGGGCTATCCTTTCTCTTTAACAGCCAAATATGGCTCTACCACGGCCACCCTGAGACGACCGGATGACCTCCAACAATTCTTGCGGACATTTCGTCTTCCTCCGATTTCACTCCCTGAGTGGCTCAACATGTACTCTGGATATAACCCCCTTCAGCCGGACTTGGGGCTCCCCGCTACAGGTCAGGACAGATCGCCGTCCTCGAGGACCCCGAGACTCCCTCTGACACACCGAGATCTGGAATCTTCCTCACAGGCTCCCCTCCCTCAACGTCCGAAGAGGAAGACCTGACCGGCTCATTGTTGACACCTTTCCCCTCTCAGTTTGGTTGATCCTGGAGGCCCTCCCCGTGAGCCTTGGCTACTGAATCTCCTCCAGGACTCTTCATGTCTGCAGGCGTAGTATATTGCTCTCGTTGTCTATTTTACTAAGTTATGGTTGACCATGTCTGCTGTTATTTTGTAATTACTACTTATGTCTGCTGATGTGCCTTGACAAACACTTTATTCCACACTCGCTCCCCTCCTTAGCATGATCTCTTTACTACTACTATTCCCAATTAGCCTTAATTTGCCTCCCATTCATAGGATATTAAAGGGCCTTCCGCCCGTCCCGCACCTCATAGCCCTCCTTCAGCAGCCTCTCTCTGTTACTCAGAGCTGAGTCTCCCATTTGTGATTATTAGGCCCTGGCCCCTGCGTGCTCGTGTGCTTATCCACCTAAATGGTGCACAGAGACCGTTATAGGACCTCCTGTCCTCGCGCCTTTGATGTTTCCCCCGCTAGGCTGACCGCTGGGCTGGCCCTGGCTATGGTCTCGGCCCTTACGGCCACACTCTTTAGTCCCTGTGCTTACGTGTCTGTACGTCGGCTTCTATGTTCCATTCTTGCTCTTACGTCTATCTCCTCTTTGTTCTCTCCTCCAAGGTCTACTTCATCGAACTCTTCTGCCTTCTTCATGACAGAGGTCTGGACGGACACAGGGCACCTGGGTAAGTGGTTAATTGTCCCAGCTGATCGGTATGGCAGTTGACGTTAAAATAGCCTCCCTCAACGTTAAGGGCTTCAACACTCCTGAGAAGAGGGCACAAATTCTCTATTTCTTTCACAAGCAACATGCCCATATAGTTGCCCTACAGGAAACCCACTTTAAGGAGGGTCACCTCCCCCCCCTTAATACACGTTACTACTCGCAGTGGTTTCATAGCACTAATCTCGAAGCCAGGACAAAAGGTGTCTCTATCGCTTTCCATAGGTCGTTACCTGTCGATATTGATTCCACACTGTTAGACCCGAATGCCAGATACGTTTTTATCAACTGTGTTATCGCAAACATACGCTTTACCCTAGCCTCTGTATATGCCCCTAATCACTCACAGATTCCGTTCCTACTCCGCACCCTGGACACCCTAGCGTCCTTTGCTACCGGTGCCATTATTATATGTGGGGACCTAAATGTCCCTCTGTTCCCCTCCTGCGATACATCTGCGGGATGTTCCTCCATTTCTCATGCTAAACTGAGGGCCCTGAGACGGAAGTTACATGACTTACAATTGAGTGATGTTTGGCGCACACTGCATCCCCAAGACAAAGACTTTACTTTCTACTCTCATCCTAGGAACACGTACAGTAGGATAGATTACATTTTCATGCCCCACCACCCCCTCCCAACTGCCTCTTCTGCCTCTATTGGCCTAATGATGCTCTCTGACCACGCCCCAGTGTACTGTAGCTTTACGATTCCTTCTTTTGCCAAACCCCACTCCTCATGGAAGCTTAATGAATCTCTACTCCTGGACGCATTGTGCCTGCAGGAGGTCAGAGACTCCATAGCACACTTCGAGCGCGATCACGCCTCTGACCCCACACCTTCTACCATGAAGTGGGATGCTCTGAAGTGTGTTCTTCGGGGGGTGTTGGTGAAACATGGGACTAGATTGAAGAGGGAGGCATCTGCCAAATTTACATCGCTTACGCAGACACTCCAGCTTTTAGAGTCTCAACACAAGAGCACTCAACAAAACCAGGTTTACAGAGAACTGACTCGCGTGCGTCATGAACTTCTTGACTTACTGAACACTCAACACCGTTTTTATAGGCAACTCACAGGCAGGACCTTCTACGAGTGGAGCAATAAGTCGGGCCGCCTATTAGCTTCAGCACTTAAGGGCAAGAAATCCTCTACTTTTATAGCGGCTATCCGACAGGCCTCTGGCGCCACTTCCCACCTTACGCCTGACATCCTAGCTGCATTCCACAAATATTACATGGACCTCTATAATTTGCCCAAGCCCTCTGCGTTCACCACTCCTGAATCTCCTCCTCCCTCCCTACAGCGATATCTGGAATCCACAGCACTCCCGCGCCTTTCCAATGAGGCTATTCAGGCTCTGGAGTCACCCTTTGCCCCTGAGGAGCTAGGGGACGCAATTTCCGCCCTCCCGTCGGGTAAAAGCCCAGGCCCGGATGGATACACATCAACATTTTACAAAACTCTTAAGACGGAATTGCTGCCCCCGCTTCTCACAGTCTTTAACGGTATCTCCCCGGGTTCCCCACTCCCACCCTCCTTTATGAGGGCCTTTATCACGGTCATACCCAAAGAGGGCAAGGACCCCCTCCTCTGCCCTAGTTACCGGCCGATATCTTTGATCAACATAGACGCTAAGTTATACACGAAAGTGCTAGCTAACAGACTGGCGGTACACTTGAACTCCCTTGTACACCCTGATCAAGTTGGCTTTGTCCGTGGCCGAGAGGCTCGAGATAACACACTCAGGGTTTTTTCCTCTGTATTCTATGCTCGACGCCATAAGGTCCCTCTCCTCCTTTTAGCCCTGGACGCGGAGAAGGCCTTTGATTGGGTGGACTGGGACTTTATGAGAGCGGTACTCTCCCATCTGGGCCTAGGGGGACTGATGTTGAGCAGGATACTGGCCTTATACGCAGACCCATCTGCGCAACTACGTGTAAACGGTCAGCTCTCGGCCCCCTTTCCCATTCACAATGGGAAGAGGCAGGGATGTCCCCTGTCACCTCTATTGTATGTTCTCTGCATGGAACATCTACTGGTGGCTATACGACAAAACCCGGATATTCGTGGGATATCTCTGCCCCCGTCCCATTACAAATGCTCGGCATACGCCGATGACCTCCTCCTGTTCCTGACCTCCCCCTTGGTGTCCTTGCCCTCTCTCCTAGACGCCCTACACACTTTTTCTAACTTTAGTAACTACAAGCTTAATCCTTCTAAATGCGAGGCCTTGAATATTACTATACCCCCTCATCTAGTTACGGCCCTGAAATCAGCATACCCTTTTAAATGGCAGTCCTGCTCACTCACATATCTGGGCATCAAGGTCCCCGCAAACCTGGCCGACACTTATCGCCTCAACTTCCCGCCGCTCCTTCAGGCGCTGCGCTCGGACTTGGCCAGGTGGGAGCGCAGAGACTTCTCGTGGCTGGGCAGAGTCAATGTGTTTAAAATGAATATACTCCCCAGATTACTTTATCTCTTCTCTGGAATCCCAGTATTCCTGCCACGCTCCTTCTTCAGGGAGGTCTCTGCGCTCCAGACTGGGCCCGCGCCATCACCGCATAGCGAAACACATCCTCATAAGACGCAAACGGGAAGGCGGGTTGGCCCTGCCCGACTTCACGTCCTACTACCTAGCCACAACTTTAACTAGGATACTTGACGGCTTTCACCACAGGACTGAAAAACAATGGGTGACCTTTGAGAGTGTAGCCTTTGGGACTGATATCAAATCTTTACTGTGGATGCCTATACACACCCTCACTAGCAAGGCGCCCTCGAACACCCCCCCGATTGCGGCATCTCTGATCGCGGTATACAGGACATATCTCAAACACCTGCCCCTCTTCCCTCCATCGGGCCCGCTCACCCCCCTGTTTGGCAATCCGGACTTTCCACCAGCACAAGATACCATGTCTTTCCTGTCCTTCCACCGAGTTGATGCACCCACACTACGTGACTTGACCACACGAGATGGTTTACGTTCCCTCCCGGACCTCCTTGGGGGGGCCCCTCCATCGACTGGTCTTATATTCCAATACACCCAGCTGACTCACTTTTATGTGACCCAAAAGACCCACCTGGCCCTACACAGGGAACTCTCCACCCTTGAACATCTCTACACTTCCCGCTCCCCGCCACTCAAGCCCACTAGTACATTTTATGCCCACATGCTGACGGCCTCCACAACTGACCCTTTGCCCTTCTGCCTATCGTGGGAGAGGGAACTGGACTGCTCTTTCTCTGAGGAGGAGTGGCGTCAAGCCTTTGTATGGTGCCACCGGTCTTCCATCTCATGTAAAGCACATGAAACTAATTATAAAATAATATTGAGATGGTACCGAGTTCCCTCTCTATTATCTCGCATATATCCAAACGTCTCTGACGCATGTTGGCATTGTGGGAATCCTGGTGGCACCATGACTCACATTTGGCTGAACTGCCCTGCCCTGACATCGTTCTGGTCCCAGGTACTTGAGATTATACATAGATTGACGTCTTGCCGTATCGAGAGGTCACCGAAACCACTCCTCCTATCCATCCTTCCTGACCCAGGCCATTCACCATCAAAGAAGCTTATCCACTTTCTTCTCCTAGCCGCCAGAACGGTGATTCCCGGGCTCTGGAAATCACCTTCACCTCCCACACTTTCGTCCTGGCTTCATGAGGTTTCCCACTTGTACCGTATGGAAGAACTCCTGGCTGACTCCCGGAACAGCCTAGATAGGTTCCTTAGTATTTGGAGGCCCTGGTTGGAGTTCTTGTCTTCCTCTGATTTTGTCACCCTTCACTCGAGTGACTAGGCCCTTTCGTTGAGCCCAACATCACTTGGTCCTGCCAATGTACCTGCGCTCATGCCCTGGGTGTCCCGGTGTCCGTCCACGCCAAGAAGTATACTACGTCCATCCCTTAGACCTTCTTCTCTCCCCCCCCTATTCTGTTTACCTATTTCTTGCCCTCCCCCCCTCTCTCTTTCTCCTCTCACTTCACTTCTTTTTTGTTTGTTTTTGTCCTTGTCCTTTGTACCACCACATGTCGGTCCGTCTGCGTTCTACACTTGTTAGATATATCCCCGTGACCCTTTGGTTAGGTAGCTTCTCGCAGCCCTTCCCCCTGACCTAGTTTTATTCCCCTCTTCGTCCATACGAGTCCCCTCTACCCCTGTGGGAAGAATGATATAGTGTCTCTGTTTTTTACCTGTTTTGTTTGCCAATGTGTGCCTGAATGGCCTAGAAACCCCTATACGCATGTTGATTATCTAAGTTTCTAGAATGAGTCCACACACATAGGTGGACTGTTAATGGCTGTTGTCCCATATTTCCCAAAGGGCGACACATTGTTGTTTGCTATCTGTGCCTCTCTGACAAGTCGCAGTTGTTGTATTGTTATTTTCTTAATGTAAACCTTAATAAAGATTTACTTCGAAAAAAAAAAAGAAATTGGAAAATGTTATGAAGTTGTGCAGCATGTCTTTACATTTTTCAGCAACAGCATCAAAAGGTGGGAACTTCTTTCTCTCACAAAAGAAGTAGCTCCTTCCTTGAATCCCACTCTAAAAAAATTGTGTCCAACCCGTTGGGCATCAAGACATGATGCTCTTTATGCTCTCCGTTTTCGTTTTGTTGATGTAATGAAAGCACTGGCTAAAATAATACTACTGTCTAAAAAGCCAGTTGAATGCTCAGAAGCTAGTGGACTTAAGAAATGCTTGGAAACCTTTGAGCTTGTAGTTATGGTTGTAGTACAAAGCTAAATTCTGGAAACGGTGAATGTAGTTTCAAAAATGCTACAATCTAAAGATGTAGATCTCTTTCAAGCAGCTGGCCTATTGGAGAGTGCAACCAACAACTTCAAAAATTTGAGGGAACAGTTTGAAGAAGTTAAGTTACGTGCATCTTCTCTTGCAACTGCTTGGGGAATTGATCCCAAGTTTTCTGATACAAGATTAAGGTACACTAAAAAAACATTTTTATGAACTCTGTGATGATCATAGGTTATCCAACCCTGAAGATAATTTTAAGGTAGCAGTGTTCTACACCAATATTGATATTATTATTACACAGTTAGAACACAGATTTTCTGGTACAGAAACGATTGTTTAGCGTTTTCATTTCAAGACTCCATCTGAAATTCTTCGAACAAATGATGATATGTTTGTAAAATCAGCAGAATTCCTAGCAGCCCAATACAAAGATGACTTATCAGCAGACTTTCCCGTTCAAATGCTGAGCTTTAGAACTGCATTAAAAGACCAGTTAAAAAATTATTCTGGGGGAACAATGAAAGATTTGGCAGATCTCTTATTTTTTTTTTAAATATTGCAATTCTGACAAGTGTTTTGGATGTTGCTACAGCAATGAAACTTTTCCTGACAGTGCCAGTTACAGTTGTGACAGCAGAACGATCCTTCTCAAAACTAAAATTAATAAAAAATTACCACAGAAGTACCATGACACAGGAGAGACTAAGTGGACTACCAATTTTAAGCATAGAGAGTGACAGAGCTAAAAGATTAGATATTGAAGAGCTAACAAAGGAGTTTGCACAAAGAAAGGCAAAAAGGCAAATGTTTTTCAAACCCAGTACCCCATTTTAATCAGAAGGTGCAGGTCATTTTTAGACTGCAGTCAAAGTTGCCAGTTAGTAATCTGATTGTATTAGTCAACTTAACACCTAAACATAACCTGTTCATAAATGCATGGTAGGCAAAACTGATCTTTTATTTTTTTATTTTAGTTAATCATTAAGGGGCAGTGGATTCTGCTTCCCATTGACTTTGTTATTATATGGTCCACTAAACTCACACTTAATGAGCAGGCTCTGGTCTGGTGCATAACATGACCCAGCTTTGTCTGAACAAGACTTTGAATGCCTCCAGCTCATTCACCCAAGAATGAGTTAAGGGGTGATGCTGTGGATAGCCACCTAACTCTTTTGTAGCCGACACAAAGCAGCAACATATTAAGCATTGCCATCTACACCTTACCTCATTCTTGGGTGAATGAGCTAGAGGCATACAAGCAGCAAGGCAGTAAGCAGCAATTTATGCATACCTTCGCTTACTGTAGTTGAGTAGAAAACCTGTCAAGATGATGGGCCTCTATAAAGGCTGACACTCACCTCACCACGCTCCTCGCAATGTATAATCAGCTGCACTGCAGCCTCCAGATAGCCTCCTCCTTGCAGATAGAACCAAGAGTGTGGTGAGGTGAGTGTCAGCCTTTATAGAGGCCCATCATCTTGACAGGTTTTCTACTCAACTACAGTAAGCAAAGGTATGCATAAATAGCTGCTTACTGTCTCCAGTCTAGTGCTTCAATCAAGCAGCCGCCAGTCGCCAATATAGTGCTTCAATCAAGCAGTCCTCAGTCTCTGGTCCCATAGTCAGTCTCTAGCACAGTGTGCCTGCCAAGTAGTGTACAGCATCCAGTCCAGGGTTTTAGTGAAGCAGTCTTCAATCTTCAGAGCAGGTATTTAACTTTTATATAACAAACAGTCTTAGTAAAGGTTATTTACAATCTGTAACAAACAGTCATTTGAGGATTATTTCTTTTTTGATTTTTTGTTTTAGATGCTTAGCTGGAAGTTCTACTCAAGAAGACACGTCTTCTTTTGAATTGCTTACGGTATGTATTTTATAACCTAAACAATTATATTTTTTTATATGCCTTGCTTTACTTCATCACACAATAGTTTACTCACTTGTTTATTTGCTTAGGTTGTTAAGCTTAAATAATTGTATTTTATTTTATCTGTTATATATATTGTACATTACAGTGATATAAAAAAAAATAACAAATGTAAGAATTACCTACAGATGCACTTCATAAGTCCATAGAAAATGCCTATGGCAGAACATTTCAGTATGGGCAGAGTAATTTAGGATGGGTGGGGTATATTGGCGTGGGCGTGACATACCTTGTGGGGGAGGAGCTTAGGGGCCTCCTCAAAAAATCTCTCAGGGGGGCCCCCAAATTTATTGTTACCCCACTGAATTGCAGCCTATCGGCAGCCAGTCACCCCTGTGATGTCACAGCCCTATATATTCGGCAGCTATTTTGCGGCTCGTCATTTCATTCATTACACTGCAGAGAGAAAGGGTGGACATGCTGCGTGTTACACAGAAAAGCTTGTTGCAGCAGCGTTTCACCTCTTAGTCACCTCAGCCTTCTGTATCACACAGAGCACAGTGTTTTTGCACAGAAATTAATTCTTACTGCAGCGATTAACCCCTCAGTCACTGTAAACAACATTGTATTACAGAGGGGGCAGAGAGCTGAGTGTTGCCTCAGCTGCAGAAAGGTCTTCACAGGAGGGAGAAATAATTTTTTAGGGCAAATCTGTGTCTTTGTTCCACAACAATTGGTCTGCTGGTTATACTAGTCTGTAGATGGTATAATCCATACCCAGCAGTCCATTCCTAATAGTATTTGAGAGAGTCTTTTCGCAATTTTGGGTTTAGTACAAAGTGACTGTCTGCAGCACTGTTGTGAACTGCTGGTGTTGTGGCCATTTTTTTTTTTTTTTTTAGCATACTGTAAAGCATTTTTCTGCCCTGATCAGTGCATTCCACATAAGCACATCTAAGTAGTGTACTATTTTGTACCTGTTAATCTGTCAAGGGCCTAGATACTGTGAAAGTCCAGGCAAAAGTACACACCTGCTGCTGTACTAGACAAATACTGTTTTAAGCGTAGAGAAGCGTATTGTGCTCCTCTCATATACACACTAAGTATGTCAGGCAGAGAAGTGCCAGGACATGCACAGAGGAGTGGCAGAGGAATAAATTCATTAGGCAGAGGTCGCAGCAGACTGGGGGCGAGTAGCAGCAGGAGTCACAGCGAGAGGCCTGAGCTCCCAGTATCAGCTAGAGGTCATGTCTCGACCAGCAACCCATCTGCCATCATCGATTGGTAAACACGGTCATTCACTTCATCACAAGTGAAATCTGATACCCCCAGTCAACAGTCGGTGGGTTCTCAGACACAACCCTCAGTTGGCATGGCCCGAGAGCAGTTCCTGTCCTCCCATTGCCTCTTTCTTATGCTGTTCTCTCCCCTTAAGAAGTATCTTATGCTGTGGATTCAGCTCCACTATTCAGTGAGGATGATCTAATAGAGGACAGTCAGCAGTTACTGCCCTGCCAAGAAGTGGAGGAGATATCTGCCGCTTCCCCCACTAGGCGGGCAAGTAGTGATGAGGAGAGTGACGTGGGAGGCGGTGTTGCCAGTCTTCACGGTCCTGCAGCAGACACTGTTGAGGAACCTGAGGAGAACATCAGTGACGTGCTTGTTGATGATGATGAAGCCGATCTCAATTGGGAGCAGGGTTCAGAAGGGGCCTCATCATCATCAGGAGAAGAGAGTTGCAGGTTGCCCATGAGGCAGCAGCTGAGCCAGCAAGGTGGTATTATGGTTGGCAGTCAGCATAGTGGTAGAAGTGGAAATTCTGGAGCCAAACGCAGCAGCCTACCTTTCTGAGAGGTTGTGGAACAGGGGTTCCTGGAGACGGCTGCAGTAGCAGTCAATTAGTGCGAACTGTTGGTGGGAAAATCAGCTACTCGGCAGTGTGGCAGTTTTTCATCAAGCATCCGGAGGAGGTTCACATAGCCACTTGAAAGATATGTCGGCAGAAGGTGAAGCGTGGCCAGGGTCCCAAAGTTGACACCATGGCCCTTCGTCAACATATGCTTCGCCACCATAAAGCGGCCTGGTAGAACCATGGCTCCGATGTAATGGTCCAGCCTGCTGCATCATCCAGTGGCACGACACTCCCTCTTTCAGCCAGGGCTCCACTACCCCAGCCAAAGGAAGCTGAGTGTCATACCCTCCTTCTATCGCTCCAGATGCTCCTGCTCCTCCTACATTTAGTCAGCCATTCTGCCAACAATCCATCGGCAAACCAATGTCTAAGAGACAACAGTATGCGCCCACTCATCCAATGGCGAAGAAGCTGAATGTGCTCCTGTCCAAGTTGCTGGTGCTGCAGTCCCTCCCTTTTCCAGTGGTGGACTCTGCACCTTTCAGAGAACTGATGGCTTGTGCCGAGTTGAGGTGGAGAGTCCCAAGCCGTCATTTCTTTGCAAAGAAGGCAGTACCAGCCCTGCACAATTTTTTGGAAGAGAAGGTGGGCCCGTCCTTGAGCCTGTCGGTGTGTACCAAAGTGCACAGCAGTGACGACGTCTGGAGCTGTAACATTGGTCAGGGGCAATAAATGTCCTCACTGGGTAAATGTGGTCCTGGCACAGCCACAACACCAACTTGGACAGGTCACGCCACTTACCCCTCCACGCTCTCAGGCCATTGGTGCTGTGACAGTGTGTGACTCCGCCTCCTCATTCTCCACCGCGTCCTCAGCCTCCACTGCCCAGACAAGTCTCAGTGGCCCTTCAGAATACCATGGCCCTAATTTGCTAAGATTGTTGTGTAGGTTTCTTTGGGGTTTTTAATTCCCTACAATTTATTTTCCACGGTATTTATTAAGCTTTCCCTACAGTTTCCACTTTCCCTACATTTTGCTTTTTTTACACATGCTCTGACTTGTAGGGTTTTCCTCAGCTCAAATCCACCACATTTTCTGTGGAAACTTTAGTAAATATGTTGGGATTTTGTGAAAATGTCGGGAACACGCCCCTTTTATGTGATCACACCCCCTTTCCCTGACGACCACACCCCTTTTTCGGGTTTTCTTAGCAAAATGGAGAGTTAGTTGGGTTTTTTCATATCAGGCGCAATATCAGGCACAAATTCAGGCGCAGACAGAATATCAGGCACAATGCGCCCGAAAATGGCGCACGACCCGACATAACATGTCGGGTTTGCAATAGTAAATGAGGGCCCACGTGTACAGGGCACGGTGGTGTCACGCTGTTCTTCACATGGTTTGTCTTGTCGAACGGAGTCAAACAGGGGAGGTACTGCTAAAAGTCATTCGTAAAGAATTCGGAGCATGGCTTACTCCACGAATACTGGAAATGGGAACCATGATGACTGACAACGGGAAGAACTTCTTGTCTGCGATGTGACTGGGAAGGCTGAGCCATGCGCCCTGCATGGCACACGTGTTCAATCTAGTTGTGAAGCAGTTCCTGAAGTGTTCCTCCCATTTGCAAGACATCCTAACAATGGGAAGGAAACTTTGCATGCACTTCAGCCACTTGTACACCACAAAGCACACCCTCCTTGATACTGTTCTGACGCGTGTTGGAAACACATGTTGGAAATTATGGCTAGTCAGGGCACTGGAGACGTGGTGCCTACATCTCACGGCCACATGAGCCCTGTGGGGGCTGAACTGAGGAGGAGGGGGAGGGGCACAATGGAGCACAGTTTAGGTTTCACCAAATGTTTTTTTTTCTAGTAATCTGAAAGGAAAGGAGGAGCAGGAGCAGCCAGAGGAGCTAGAAGGTTATGAGGAAGGCGAGACAGAGGACCCAGACACACAGTGGCAGTATGCAGTGGGGATGGAGGCAGGGAGTCTCTCCAAGTAACATACACAAATGGCACAATGCATGTTCACTTGCATGCGTAGTGAGAGCCGAATTGTCACTATTCGGCAGCGGGATGACTTCTGGATCTCCACCTTATTGGACCCTCGCTACTGGCACAAAATAGGGGCCTTTTTTTACACCCACTGAGAGGGAGGACAAACTGACCTATTACAGAGACATCCTATGAAGTCAGCTGGCCGATGCCTATTGGCGACGTTGTCCATCCTCTCGCAGGTCGGAATCAGGGGGGGCTCCCTTCGCTCAACTTCCACTGCTATGGCTGCTGGGGAGGGGTAGGGTGGCAGGAGCAGTATCAGCTCCATCAGCAGCAGCCTGAGTCTACAGTCGCTGATGAATAGTGTTGAGCGGCATAGGCCATATTCGAATTCACGATATTTCGCAAATATATGGACGAATATTAGTCATATATTCGCTAAATTCGTATATTCGTAATATTCACGTTTTATTTTCGCATATGCGAAAATTCGCGTTTGCGAAAATTGCATATGCGAAAATTAGCATATACAAAAATTAGCAAAAGCGAAAATTCGCACATACGAAATTAGCATATGCAAATGTTCACAAATGCAATAATTCGCACGCCAGTCTCACACAGTAGTATTAGAGCCTTCTTTAAACCACACAAGCTGGAAGCTGAGAGGGGTGATCACTGTGATGTGCACTGTGAAAAACAACCTCGAATATTCGTAATTATGAATATATAGTGCTATATTGGCGAATATTTGCGAATTCGTGAATATGCGATATTCGTGAATAAAATTTGCATTGCGAATATTTGCGAGCAACACTACTGATGAGTAGCTTTCTTCACCCGCATAGTGAAGTAACTCATCAGCAGCAAGTACATCTGGAGCAGGACTGGAGGCATACCCATGCCAACACACCTTGAAGATCTGCTGGGCAGCCAAACATGATTTGTGGCTCCAACTAGCAGAGTTTGCCCTGTAAAAGCTGTCCTGCCCGGCCAGCAGGGTGCCATCAGAGCGGGTGTTTAGTGTGATGGGGGCCATAGTCACCCCAAGGAGAACTCATCTGTCCACGAAAAATGTGGAGAGACTGACCTTTGTGAAGATGAATCAGGCATGGATCAGCCAGGATTTCCAACCACCAATGCTTGATGCATCAGAGTAGATTGACCATGGTTCCACACCATCACTTCACAAATATGTATAGTCACAAACAGATTTAAGGTGCTACTCCCCAGTTACAAACATTCCTCTGCATCAGATCTTTTTTCACCCACCTTCATCAGGAGTACTGGTATTGCCACCCACCGCACCATTCTGTCACCGGGTCACTTTCAGGACTCCTGATACTGCTGCTGCCACCTTCAGGCTGTCTCATTAAGCCACTATATGGTTTCCTCATACTTCAGCCACCTCCAGGCTGTGCCATTCAGCCACTATATGGTCTCTACATGCTGCCACAAACTCCAGGCTGTGCCATTCAGCCAATATATGTTCTCCTGATACTGATGCCACCTCCAGGCTCTGGCATTGTGCTGCCATGTGACATGTGACGCCTTGTTAGATTTGGCCCTTTGTACCCACACACAGGGCCCGGGACATTAAAACTTGGAAGTTAACATTTCAATTTCAAAATCCTCAATTTCACTATTTTACGTTTAAAATTTAAAAATCTTGCATTTCAATGGTTTCCTCATGCTTCTGCCAACTCCAGGCTTTGCCATTCAGCTACTATATGGTCTCATTATGCTTCAGCCACCTCCAGGCTGTGCCATTCTGCCACTATATAGTCTCCTCATGCTTCAGCCACATCTAGGCTGTGCCATTAAGCCACTATAGGGTCTTCTCATAAATCTGCCACCTCCAGGCTGTGTCATTCAGCCAATATATGGTATACTGATGCTGCTGGGCCTGGGCCTAAAAAATGTTATGGTAGTAGTAGCTACCATAAATCTTCAATTTAAATTTCAAAATTCTTCTTTTAATCTTAGGGATTGTGAAGCCCTAGTGTCTTCTCATGCTGCTGCCAGCTCCAGGCTGTTTTATTCAGCCATTATATGGTATCCTCATGCTGCCAACACCTCCATGCTTTTTCATTCAGACACTATATGGTCGCCTCATGCTTCAGTCACCTTCAGGCTGTGTCATTCAGCCACTATATGGTCTCTTCATGTTTCAGCAACCTCCAGGCTGTGTCATTCAGCCACCAAATGGTCTCCTCATGCTGCTAACACCTCCATGCGGTGTCATTTAGCCACTATATGGTCTCCTCATACTGATGCCACCTCCAGGCTCTGGTCATTGTGCCGCTCTGTGGCAGTGATTCCAATAGTGATGCCTGTAATCTGCATGTCATACTGAATAACAGTATTTTTTCACTACCCCAGTACACTCTGTATGCATGTTAGAACAAAGAAAAGTGTTCTACACCCCCTATTGAGGCTCTCTGTAGGCCAGAAATAGCTGTTTTTAATAAAGATTTGCCGCAAATAAATTCAACCCAAAAAATTTGGCGAATCCGCTGAATAGAATTTTTCAAAAGTTCACTCATCTCTAAAATTAAGTGTCTCTTCTATACATTTATTTTTAATTTCTTCTTCTTTATAGCTTGTTAAAAAAACACCATGCATTTTTTTGGTGGAAAAAAGAATGCATGGATGTTGGAAAACCCACATCCCGACTTTGCCTTGGCTTATACTGAAGTTATGCACTAAAGTTGGAGTTGTTGCATGCAGATAAAGCCACGGTAAGACTTACTGGCCCATGGCTGTATGATTTTGGGTGTAAATAATGTGGACATTGTCCATTACTTGTCGGCATGTTTTCATATGCAAGCAGTAATCTCAAAGTGAGAACATGTCCTTAAAGCGGCCAAACACTTTCAATAGCTATAGAAAAAATGTTTGTTTGACCATCACTCCTAATCTCCCCCATATACATGAACTTTAAGCATGGAAAAATGTTCATGTGTTCTTTATATAAAGAGGAGGAGGGTTGTATTTTAGAGAGCAAAAGAAGTGGGCAGTTTAAATCCCAACCCATATCCCGTTGATAGTGATTTAGAGATTACAGATTAATTAGATAGAGAGACCTAGTGAACTGTCTTGGTGACAGTTGCACTTTAAGGACAATGGACATAAATGTACGTCCTCATGCGCTGGTACTTCGCACACCAGGGCTTACATTTATGTCCTGTACATGACATAAGGACCAGAACGGTGCTTGCATCATGTATGGCAGGTCCCAGCTGCTAGAAGCAGCCAGGGACCCGCTGGTAATCGCTGATATCTGCCATTTATCTCTAAGATCAATATAGATCACGGTAGGGATGTCCCGATACCGATACTGGACATTTGCACGAGTACTTGTACTCATGAAAATGTCCCCGATACCTAACCAGATACCTGCCAGCGGGACTCCTACCGGCAGGTATCATGGAGGTGCGCTAAGCCGCCTGCACTCTCCGCTACCGAGCTATGCAGTGCGCTCAGCAGCTGAGCGCACATCATAGCCGGGACTCAAAGTTGATTGCGGTATCTAAAAGTCCTGAGATATACTGCAGGTTAGCTCAGGGATGCTGATCATGATCACTGCGGTGTAACTGCTGTGTCCTGATCATCTGTGAGGACAGCCGAGGTCCCTTACCCTGCTTGGTGTGTCGCTCCTTTACTGCTGCCAGCCAGCCATGGCAGGCAAAAGTAAAGGAGCACTGATAACACAGATCACTGCCATGCTATAACATATTATTGATCTGTGTATGCAATCTTCAGATTTCCTGTAAGAGTCCCCTATGCTGCCTAAAAAGTGGAAAAAAAATTAAAATAAATGTGAATTAACCCCTTCCCAATAAAAAATCTGAATCACCCCCCTTTCCAAAAAATTTTTTATTAAAAATATATGTATTTTTTTAATACAAAAAAGCCAAATTTTTCACCAAGAAATGATGCATGTATCGACAGAATTTTACCACTAACATAAAGTAGAATATGTCACAAATAAACAATCTTGAAATCAAAATGAAAAGTAAAAGCATCCCAGAGTTATTAATGCTTAAAGTGACAGTGGTCAGATGTGCACAAAGTGGCCGGGTCCTACGGTGAAAATTGGCTGGGTCCTTAACCTCTTAAGGACCCATGACGTACCGGTACGTCATGAGTCCGCTCCTGTTCTATAATGCGGTTCGGGCCCGGCCTCTAATAACGGCCATAACCCGTGGCTAATAGCCTGCAGCACTGATCGTGTTGCCGAGCGCAATTCACCCTTTAGACGCGGCGTTCAAAGTTGAACGCTGCGTCTAAAGTGAAAGTAAAATCATGCCGGTTAGCTCAGGGAGCTGTTTGGGATCGCCGCGGCAAAATCGCGGCATCCCGAACAGCTTACATGACAGCCGGAGGGTCCCTACCTGCCTCCATGCTGTCCGATCGCCGAATGACTGCTCAGTGCCTGAGATCCAGGCATGAGCAGTCAAGCGGCTGAATCATCGATCAGTGGTTTCTTATGAGAAATCAGTGATCAATGTAAAAGATCAGTGTGTGCAGTGTTATAGCCCCCTATGGGAACTATAACATTGCAAAAAAAAAAGTGAAAAAAAACCTGAATAAAATCATTTAACACCTTCCCTAATAAAAGTTTGAATCACCCCTCCCCCTTTCCCATAAAAAACCCAGTGTAAATAAAAATAAACAGGTGGTATCGCCGCGTGCGGAAATGTCCGAATTATGAAAATATATTGTTAATTAAACAGCACAGTGGCGTACGTGCAAAAAAATTCCAAAGTCCAAAATAGTGCATTTTTGGTCACTTTTATATCATGAAAAAATGAAATAAAAAGATCAATAAGTCATATCAAAGCAAAAGTCTTATCAATGAAATAAGTCCTATCAATGCAAAAATGGTACCACTAAAAACTTCAGATCACGGCGCAAAAAATGATCCCTCATACCGCCCCATATGTGGAAAAATAAAAAAGCTATAGGGGTCAGAATATGACAATTTTAACTCCTTAAGGACTCAGGGTTTTTCCGTTTTTGCACTTTCGTTTTTTCCTCCTTACCTTTTAAAAATCATAACCCTTTCAATTTTCCACCTAAAAATACATATTATGGCTTATTTTTTGCGTCACCAATTCTACTTTGCAGTAACATCAGTCATTTTACCCAAAAATTCATGACTAAAAGGAAAAAAAAATCATTGTGCGACAAAATCTAAGAAAAAACGCCATTTTGTAATTTTTGGAGGCTTCCGTTTCTACGCAGTGCATATTTTGGTAAAAATGATACCTTATCATTATTCTGTAGGTCCATACGGTTAAAATGATACCCTACCTATATAGGTTTGATTTTGTCATACTTCTGGAAAAAATCATAACTACCTGCAGGAAAATTTATACGTTTAAAAATGTCCTCTTCTGACCCCTATAACTTTTTTATTTTTCCACGTACAGGGTGGTATGAGGGCTCATTTTTTATTGGTATGATTTTTGTTTTGATCGGACTTTTTGATCACTTTTTATTCATTTTTTAATGGTATAAAAAGTTACCAAAATAGTCTTTTTTGGACTTTGGAATTTTTTTGCGCGTACGCCATTGACTGTGCTTTTTAATTAACAATATATTTTTTATAGTTAAGACATTTACGCACGTGGCAATACCACATATGTTTATTTTTATTTTCATTTACACTGTTTAATTTTTTTTTTATGGGAAAAGGGGGGTGATTCAAACTTTTATTAGGGAAGGGGTTAAATGACCTTTATTAACACTTTTTGTTTACTTTTTTTTTGCAGTGTTATAGGTCCCATAGGGACCTATAACACTGCACACACTGATCTCCTATGCTGATCACTGGCGTGTATTAACACGCCTGTGATCAACGTTATCGGCGCTTGACTGCTCCTGCCTGGATCTCAGGCACGGAGCAGTCATTCACCGATCGGACACCGAGGAGGCAGGTAAGGGCCCTCCCAGTGTCCTGCAAGCTGTTTGGGATGCCGCGATTTCACCGTGGCGGTCCCAAACAGCTCGACTGACTAGCTGGGATACTTTCACTTTCGCTTTAGAAGCGGCGGTCAGCTTTGACCGCCGCTTCTAAAGGGTTAATACCGCACATCGCCGCGATCGGCGATGTGTGGTATTAGCCGCGGGTCCCGGCCGTTGATGAGCGCCGGGACCGACGCGATGTGATGCGGGGTCGCAGCGCGACCCCGCTTCATATCGCGGGAGACGGCGCAGGACGTAAATATAAGTCCTGAGTCGTTAAACGTATACATTTTCCTGCATGTAGTTAGGTTTTTTTCCAGAAGTAGGACAAAATCAAACCTATATAAGTAGTGGAAATGAAGAAGGAGTCCAGCACTGCAGTGGAGGCAGCTTTATTCAGTGAGAAGCACACAGTAAAAACACACTAGTCATGACTTCACCTTCTTCATTTCCAGTATCCGGGGCGCCTGGCCGGGCACCGGTCCGTGCACAGCACGACACGGGAGGTGAGCTGGACTTTCTTCATTCCTATATAAGTAGTGTATCATTTTAATCGTATGGACCTACAGAATAAAGAGAAGGTGTCATTTTTACCGAAAAATGTACTGAGTAGAAACGGAAGCCCCCAAAAGTTACAAAATGTTTTTTTTTTTTTCAATTTTGTCTCACAATGATTTTTTTTCCGTTTCGCCGTAGATTTTTTGGTAAAATGACTGCCTTTATTACAAAGAAGAATTGGTGGCACAAAAAATAAGCCATCATATGGATTTTTAGGTGCCAAATTGAAAGAGTTATGATTTTTTAAAGGTAAGAGGAGGAAAAAACGAAAATGCAAAAACGGAAAAACCCAGGGTCCTTAAAGGGTTAAGGGGTAAAGGGTACGTTCACACGGGCGGAGCCACATTGTATTTTATGCTGCGGATCCATTGCTGAAGGACCACTTCGTAGTGAGTTTAGATGTGCCTGTTCAGAGCAGGCACACTGCGATGTGCTAGTTGCAGCGTGCATGTGCTAGTTGCAGCGTACTCACACATCGCGGCCGCTCTCTGCCTAGCTCATTGAGCAGATGCGATGTGTACAGGTACACCTCGCATGCGCATTGACTCACACATCGCTTCAGTGTGTCTGCTCATAGTGGCGTATTGCCGCTCCGAGCAGGCACATCTAAAGGCAGCATGTGGCGGTCCTTCAGCGGCGGATCCGTCCCTGTGAATGTACCCATAATGGGGAATAAAGGGGTGTTTTTTTAGTTTTCAAAATTGAAAATTATGCATTATTTTAACTTTGAAGCTCTCTGCTTATAAGGAAAATGGATATTCCAAATTAATTGTATATTGATTCAAATATACAATATGTCTTCTTTATGTTGGTATCATAAAGTTGACATGTTTTTACTTTTGGAAGACATCAGAGGGCTTCAAAGTATAGCAGCAATTTTCCAATTTTTCACAAAATTTTCAAAACCGAAATCTTTCAGGGACAAATTCAGTTTTGAAGTTGATTTGAAGGGCCTTATTATTAGAAATACCCCATAAATGACCCCATTATAAAAACTGCACCCTTCAAAGTATTCAAAATGACACTCAAAAGGTTTATTAACCCTTTAGGTGTTTCACAGGAATAGCAGCAAATTGAAGGAGAAAATTTAAAATCTTAATTTTTTACACTGGCGTGTTCTTGAAGACCCAGCTTTTGAATTTTTGAAGGGGGAAAAGGAGAAAAATCTCCCTAAAATGTGTAACCCAATTTCTCTCGAGCAAGGAAATACCTCATATGTGTATGTCAAGTGCTCTGTGGGTGCACTAGAGGGCTCAGAAGGGAAGGAGCGACAGTGGGATTTTGGAGAGTGAGTTTTTCTGAAATGGTTATGGGGGGGGCATGTCTCATTTAAGAAGCCCCTATGGTGCCAGAACAGCAAAAAAAAACAAAAAAAAACACATCGCATACTATTTTGGAAACTACACCCCTCAAGGAACATAACAAGGGGCACAGTGAGTCTTAACACCCCACAGGTGTTTGACGACTTTTCATTAAAGTTGGATGTGTAAATGATTTTTTTTTTTCATTAAAATGCTAGTTTTTCCCCCAAATTTTTCAAGGTAATAGGAGAAAATGCCCCCCAAAATAGTATGGAAATACCCATTGTTAGGACGTAAAATGCTCTGCGGGCGAACTACAATGCTCAGAAGAGGAGTCACATTTGGCATTTGGAAAGCAAATTTTGCTGAAATGTTTTTTTGTGGTGCATGTCGCATTTAGGAAGCATCTATAGTGCCAGAACAGAAAAAAAAAACACCTAAACACCTCACAGGTGTTTGACGACTTTTTGTTAAAGTTGGATGTGTAAATGAAAAAAAAAATGTTTTCAATAAAATGCATGTTTTTCCCCCATATTTTACATTTTTACAAGAGGTAATAGGAGAAAATTACCCCCAAAATTTCTAACCCCATTTCTTCTGAGTATGGAAATACCCCATGTGTGGACGTGAATTAAATATTTCATTTTCACTGACCAATGTTCCAAAAATCTGTCAGACATTGTACCTCTTATTACATTCTGTGAGGGGTGTAGTTTCCAAAATGGGGTCACATGTGGGGGGTCCATTGTTCTGGCACTATGGGGGCTTTGTAAACACACGTGGCCTTCAATTCCGGACAAAAAAGCACAATGGCGCTCCTTCTCTTCTGAGCATTGTAGTTCACCAACAGAGCACTTTACATTCACACATGGGGTATGTTCTTACTCAGAAGAAATGCGGTTACAAATTTTGGGGGCCTTTTTCCTATTTTCCCTTGTGAAAATGAAAAATTTAGGGTAACACCAGCATTTTAGTGAAAAAAAATGTTTTCTTCATTTTCCCATCGAACTTTAATGAAAATTCTTCAAACACCTGTGGGGTGTTAAGGCTCACTATACCCCTTGTTACATTCCATGAGGGGTGTAGTTTCCAAAATGGGGTCACATGTGGGTATTTTTTTTTTGTGTATATGCTGTAAAATCAGCCACCCCTGTGCAAATCACCAATTTAGGCCTCAAATGAACATAGTGCCCTCTCACTCCTGAGCCTTGTTGTGCACCTGCAAAGCATTTTACGCCCACATATGGGGTATTTCCGTACTCAGGAGAAATTGTGTTACAAATTTTGGGGGTCTTTTTTTCCTTTTACCGCTTGTGAAAATAAAAATTATGGGGCAACACCAGTATGTTATTGTATGCATTTAATTTTTTTTACACTAACAGGCTGGTGTAGCCCCCAACTTTTCCTTTTCATAAGGGGTAAAAGGAGAAAAAGCCCCCCAAAATCTTTAGTAGAATTTCTCCGGAGTACGGAAATACCCCTTATGTGGCCCTAAACTGTTTCCTTGAAATACGACAGGGCTCCAAAGTGAGAGAACGCCATTCGCATTTGAGATCTAAATTAGGGATTGCATAGGGGTGGACATAAGGGTATTCTATGCCAGTGATTCCCAAATAGAGTGCCTCCAGCTGTTGCTAAACTCCTAGCATGCCTGGACAGTCAGTGTCTGTCCGGAACTGCTGGAAGTTGTTGTTTTGCAAGAGCTGGAGGTTCCGTTTTGGAAACACTGCCATATGATATGTTTTGCATTTTTATTGGGGGGGGGACAGTGTAAGGGGGTGTATATGTAGTGTTTTACCCTTTATTATGTGTTATTGTAGTATAGTGTTTTTAGGGTACATTCGCACTGGCGGGGGTTTACAGTGAGTTTCCCGCTAGAAATTTGCGCTGCGGCAAAACATTTGCCGGAGCTCAAACTTCAACTTCCAGGTCACTGGAGACCCGTATAGAAATCGCCACAAATTGTCGGTGTTAATTCACCGGCAATTAGCCGTGATCGCCGACATGGGGTATGATGACCCCCCTGGGCATTTGCGCGGCGTGCCTGCTGATCAATATCAGCAGTCACCCCGGTTCGGTCCCCCAGATACGCCCTGGGTCCTTGAGTACCAGGGTGTCAGGGCGTACCTGTACGCCCTGGGTCCTTAACTGGTTAAGGGGAAAAAAAACTGTCACATGACATTGACAAAAGTATCGTTGAGTACTTAAGAAAGAGTATCAGTACTCGTAATCAGTCGTAATAAAAAAATGGTATTGGGACATTCCTAGATCATGGCATCTGCGGCAGTAGCAAAACTGCGTTTTTCTTTTCACTTTCCAACAAAATAGTACTTTTTTTTGGTTATGCTGTACATTTTATGGTAAAAAAAGAGGTATTATTACAAAGTATAATTGGCAAAAAACAAGCCCTCATATGTGTCTGTGGATGGAAAAATAAAAAGTTATGAATTTTAGAAGGTGAGGAGGGAAAATGAAAATGCAAAAATGAAACTGGCTTTGTCTTTCAGGTCAAAATGGGCTGTGTCCTTAACCCCTCAGTTTTTTCATCCTTCTAAAAATTGTAACTTTTATATTTTTATCCACAGGCTAGTATGAGGGCTTGTTTTTTGAGCGACCAGTTATCCTTTGTAATGACATCACTCATTTTACCATAAAATGAATGGTGCAACCAAAAAAATACTATTTGTGTGGGGAAATGAAAAAGAAAACCGCAATTTTTCAAATTTTGAAAGGTTTCGTTTTTACGCCGTACAATGTACGGTAAAAATGACAAATGTTCTTAATTCTGTGGGTCAATATGATTATGTATCATTACATACTTTTCTATTGATGCGCAAAAAAATTGCGAACTTTTTAACCAAATAAGTACATTGAAAATCTTTCTATTACATACTTGATCGCCGTGTCTAAAGAGTCAATGCCGGACATCAGCCCGATCAGCAATATCCAGCATTAGCCATGGGTCCTGTTTGCTTATAGCAACTGGGATCCACCGGGTATGATGCGCGCTCACCTGCTGAGCACGTGTCATACCTCAGGAGCCACAGATGGATGTTAGTGAACATCCATTTGCGGCAAGGGGTTAACATCATATTTCAATATTTTGGACATTTATGCACGCGGCAATACCAAATATGTTTATTTTATTTTTTTATTATTATTACACTTTTTGAGGGGGAGGGAATTTTTCAAATGTTTTACTTTATTACTTTTTATTTTATTTGAAAAAAAATTTAATAGTTCCCATAGGGGACTATTTATAGCAATCAGTTGATTGCTAATACTGTTCAGTGCTATGCATAGGGCATAGCACTGATCAGTGTTATCGGCTATCTTCTGCTCTGGTCTGCTCGATCATAGACCAGAGCAGAAGAAGCTGGGAAGGCGGTGAAGGCAGGTGAGGGCCATGCCGCGGGCGATCAGATCAGCACAAAATATAGCCGTGCTGCTGCAGATGCTGTGATTTGTACTGATCATGGCATCTGAGGGGTTAATGGCAGACATCCGTGCAATTGCAGATGTCGGCCATTACCGGCGGGCCCCTGGCTGCTATCAGCAGCTGTGACCTGCTGCACATGACCCGATCATCACTCCCATGCTCACGGTCATGTACAGGACAAAAATGTACGTCCTGGTGCGCAAAAGTACCGCAGCACCAGGACGTACATTTACATCCGTGAAAAGGGTTAAGCATGTCCACTATTCACTCTTCATAAAAAAACAGGCATGAATGATTAATTTTAAAAGTAATTTATATCGACCCCATTAATATTCCCTATTATGCTGCATTTCATTGTATATAATGGAATAATACAGTAAGAAATGCGTAATATTATGCTGAGGCTGCTGTTGAAACGGCATTATTGATGAGGCCGTTCTAATTCTGGTATTGTTTTTCCATCACATAAAAGTGTATCTAGAGCAGACAATGGCTAATAGCAAAACCCTGTAACGTTACCAATTGCTTTACCTCCAATAATTGCCCTTTAAAATATCTCTTTGCTATAAATTTTGTTTTATTCTTTGCTTATTACAACTTTATAACATAACTTTCATTTCCCAAGCGCAGGGATGATTACTGCTGTGTAAACCGGGTGTCTTCAGTCCTGACCTTTGCCAAGAAGAGGAAATGGCCTTGTATTTCTTTTTAGCCACAGTTCTAGATGATGTTCTTCACTTATAGTTAATAAAAGTGCTTGGATGACATCGTTGCTCGTAATACTTTCATGTTAGAAATCATTTGTTACAGCAACACTGTAAAACAGAAGAAGCCATTTGAAGTATTGGATGTGTCTAATGTAAGTTTACCACAAGTGGCGTCCGTAACTCATGTCAGGATGGGGCATTTTATGATGCATCAATATCATTTGTTTGTGTAATTTCACAATAATATACTAAACCAATACCATGAAGGATCATTATTTGTTTTAACCAATGCACAGAATGTCATTATGCCCTTGAGATAAGAAGCTAAAAACCTGGGATGACATAGTGTTCTGTGAAATTATTTTACTGCTTTGTTCTTGTATTAGAGCCCACATCCTGTAAATGACATTACAAGTACAGTATAACCATGAAGCACTCTTTATAAGGGACTCCCTGTACCTACATTAATACAATTCTAGTACAGACAAGTGATTGAAGATATAAAGGATTTTGTTGGTCACATGTGAAGCAACACACATGTCTGCACAAGGCATACAGTTTGGCTCGTCATTAGAAAGTAGGAAACAATGATTAAAATGGAAAGCAAATAAAAACCTATACTTATTAGGCTCTGTTCATAGCTTATTAGAGATTGTTTGGTGTTTACATAGACAGTATGCTGAATGCATAACCTCAATATATATAACCATATCACATACAGCTGCATATGTTTCCCATTGCTTCTCATTCTAAATAAATAAAAAATTACCCTAAGCTGACAACATAAAAAATTCACACTATTAACCTAATCTATGTGAATAAGGCCATGGCTAGTCTACAATTGTTTTTTTTTTTTTTTTTTTTTTTTACTGTCATGCTACAACTGCAGTAAGAAACAGTTCACTGAGCTGTATGTATTCTTTGCCACTATATCAGTCTCTCAGTAGTAAATATAAACCTTTTTGTGCTACAAAAAGTCACAGTGTAGTCCTGGCCTAATCAATACACCACAGGTCATCATGCTAGGTTGACTACCCTTGTTTCAAAGTATTCAGATATACAAACAAAGTTGTGGATAATCCTAGGCTAACAACTAGAAAAAAAATAATAAAGAACACTGCCTAGCAGTATTATTATAAATGAATAAATAAATAAATAATACTGATCAAATGGACAAAGAACCAAGACTGGTGTGTTTCACTCGGGATAGGGGGACAATCCTAAAATCAGGACACTGATCAGTTTATACAGGGGTACAGACTTGAGCATTAGTATGCTTTGGCTTTGTGACTGGCAGAGGAGATTCACGATTACCAGTGCAGAGAAGGTACAGAATAGATGCTGTGTTTTGTTTATAAATATATTACAGATTTCCATAATACCTTCATCACCTTGATTAAAGGGGAATTCCAGTTTAGTTAAAAATCACACTGACACCTTCGAAGGCAATAAAATAAGAAGCTACAGCATACTTACTTTGACAGCACTCTGGTCCAGGGCCGGATCATCATTGGTGCTTATGGAGCGCCTGCTCCGGGCCCCGTGCCCTCAGGGGGCCCCCGTCACACTCAGGACATCCCTGTGTCCCGAAAAATCTTTTCAGGACACAAGGATGTCCCGGCGGTTACATCTCTTCGGCGGCCCCCGCGTTAAGTTTAAAAAGGCTGGGGCTGCCAGGAGTTTGCTGACGCAGGGACGTCACTGACGTCCCATGCATGCAACCATAGAAGAAATGCAGAGCGGAGCAGCGAGGAGATGGGACCTACTGCTATGGCCCATAGGTCATACCAGTAGATCATGACTCCAGTCCCCAGGAGCGGTGGTCGGAGCACTGAAGTGGGGCAGTAAACCGGCATACAGCCTCCAGCCACACACTGTATGGCTGAAGGCTGCATGTCTGTGAATGGAACATACTGCATCTAATGTGGGGACTATATTGTACCTAATGTGGGGAAACTATGCTGCACCTATTGTGGGGAACTATACTACACCTAATGTGGGGAACTGCACCTAATGTGGGGAGCTATACTGCCCCTAATTTGGGGACTATACTGCACCTAATGTGGGGGAGCTATACTGCACCTAATGTGGGGGAGCTATACTGCACCTAATGTTGGGAGCTATACTGTACCTACTGTGGGGAGCTGTACTGCACCTAATGTGGGTGAAACTATAATGCACCTAATGTGGGGGAACTGTACTACATCTAATGTGGGGGAACTGTACTGCACTTATTGTAGAGGAACTATACTGCACCTAATGTGGGGGAACTATACTGCACCTAATGTGGGGAACTATGCTGCACCTAATGTGGGGGATTATGCTGTACCTAATGTGGGGGAACTATACTGCACCTAATGTGGGGGAACTATACTGCACCTAATGTAGGGAACTATATTGCACCTAATGTGGGGAACTGTATTGCACCTAATGTGGAGGAACTGTGCTGCACCTAATGTGGGGGAACTGTACTGCACCTATTGTGGGGGAACTGTACTGCCCCTAATGTGGGGAAACTGTACTGCACCTAATGTGGGGGAACTGTACTGCACCTAATGTGGGGAAACTATACTGCACCTAATGTGGGGGAACTGTCGAGGGGGGCAAACATAATGAAGTGCTCCGTCTTCCAGGCAGCCTTAATCTGGCCCTGCTCTGGTCCGTGCCTTTGTTTTCTCTGATGACGCATCCTCCCTGTTAAGCCAATGATGTCCCAAGCCCACTGCAGCCTCATAGATCAACATTGACTACATAATACTAGTCACAAAATACAAATACAATACTGATTTGAAATACATTTGTGTAATTATATGTTTGCTTTCATAAAACATTTTTTGGGGATTCTACTGTTTATGAAATATCTTTTTCGGTAGGGGGTGGGGTGAAGGGGAAAAAAGCTACGCAGAAATGGTTTTCCATGTTTTTATGTTTTTTCTATTGCTTAGGTCCCCGCCTAGAGGGGCATATCTGCACAATTGCTTTCACTTGATCAGGATCCCCAATGGTAGCCAGCAACACTTATTAGCAAGCTTGTTGATGGCTCCTATTTCCTTGCCCCGTTGCTTTCCCTGCAGGCCACAAGTTTTCTTGAGCCTGTAGTATACAGGAGGCTGGAAGCAGTGCAAGACCTCTGCATCCTGTCCCCAGCTCAGATGCAGTCAGCAGAGTTGGGGAGGAGAGGGCCCTGTCAGGGAGGAAGCAAAAGTAAGTGTGTAATGGTTGTTCTGAAGAGGGGTTTTGGCCACCTATCCAAGTAGGTAGCGCATGGCTTCCTACAAGGGAGTCACCTATGTTCCTATTGGGGGGAAAATAACTACTTGGGGTACCAACTAAGCGGACAACTACCTACTAAAAAGGGGGTGCCATTTACTTTATCTGCCTATGGCTCCAAGGTACCTAGTCCAGGCCCTAGCAGCTTTCTATCTGTGCGAGTCATAGTGCCCCTGCAATCCCTCCACCAAGCTTTTCTCGGGCTGAATTATTATGACCTTGACTACCAGCCCAAGCAAAGCTCAGCCTAAACTGTTAGGTGGTTAATTTGATGGGTCTTACTTTTGGGGTCTAAATGCAAATTGTTGTTTATTAACTGAAAACAAGATAAAAACCTTGAAAAAAAGAAAAAGAAAATATATTAGAAATATATTATTGGAAAATTACTTTACACCACTTTGTGATTTAAAAAGCATTATAAAGCAGAGAGGGCAAGATCCCTGGGGAATCACTAGGTTTAATAAGAGTGACAGTCATCTCCCTTAATAATTGCGCTAGAGGATTGCAATATATCATTTTATTTTCGGATAAAAAACTTCTTTACCTGATATAAACATACAGTACCTGCCTATTAATATAGAAAAGCATTTCTGAGGGTCCTGTCACATATGCACATCTCTTAATGTCTGGATGAACATGCTTTGTTCTCCTCTGCTCTCCACAGTGCAAACTTTCAAAGCAGACGGCAACTATTAATTTATTGATGCTGTAAACTGAAATGCCTTGAAAGCTGTTCATTTTCAATAATTCACATTCTGGAAGCTCTTAGAATCGTGTCAGGGAATTCCACCTTCTGTTTTCCAGTTTGCCTCCTAGTAGACAACATAGTATCATGGTTTTAATATGATCTATGAGACATAAATACAAAATAACTAATGTATCAATTAAAAAGAGCTCATACATGTACACAGGAAACATAATTTATTTATTTATATTTTACGATTTAACTGAAAGGTGTACTCCCATGTAATAAATGCGCAAGTCAGCGAAATGCATGTTATGAAGCCTCTCTCTGGTCTGCATAGGAGTATTTTTTATTTTATATGGGGTTTTGTTATTTGGGTTGCCACAGTGTGTGTTTTAAATGTAGGAGTAGATAGAACACTTTGTCCAATAAAAGTTTTACTGTCATGCTTTTTACTGTAAATGCCTTGCAACTTTTCTTTTAATCAGTCCTCTATTAATAGACATTGCTTTTGTTAGTTTATATTTCCCTTCCTATTTTTTTTTGCATAAAATTATAATCTATATTAATAGTATTCATCTACACACTATGGATTCAAAATAATCCCTTTGTAGAATGTGAATACGTATTTCCCCAGAATTTATATTGGTTGGGCTCAGCTGTAGGTTCATCAAAGTGTACATTGCCTAAACCCAGCCATGATTGTTCATTAGAGTTGAGCAAAACAAACCTGGACCTTAGCTGGTTTGTTTTGGCCCAACCTGCTTGACCCCTTAGGAAACAGTAATGCCCAATGGGTGTGTACCCACTGTGCCTCAAGGGGTACCCGGCCAGGTAGGCAGAATGGAGCAAACTGACACTTGGCATCAGACGCAGCAAAGCTGAACAGGTGTTTATTAACAGAGCAGCTAGAGAGTCCAAGGGATCAGGAAACAAGCAAATCCAGTAGACGGACAGGATCAGAATCAGCAGACAGACAGACAGACAGGCTTCAGGTCAGGCAGACTACAGAGACCTAGCAGCGTAGGATGAACAACCAGAATGCAACCTTGATGTGGCATCAGCAAGAGGTGTGAGGCCTTTATATAGGGAGAGCAAGGCAGGGATAGGAGGAGGATCCACTAGGGAGTGCTTGCTGGATCTATAAAACACAGCCAGTGCTTGCACGTGGCCCCTAGTGAACAGAGCGGAAACCGCAGCAAGAGACACACCAGAGCAGGAAGACCAGGAAATACAGCAGACACATGGCACAGAGTATGTCGCCCGATACAGATAAGAACCCGGACACATGGTACGCTGTTGGTAACCAATCAACAACGTTGTGATACTGTGAAAGGGCAGCCAAAAGCAATCACCAGCTGGTGTTTAACTAAAATAATTTTTGAAGTGTACAGTGGCGCATTTTTCTGCCCTCATAAGTGCACACCACATACCTAAATCTAAGTAGTGTACTATTTTGTACATGTTAATCTGCCTAGATACTGTGAAAGTCCAGGCAAAAGTAATTACTGGCTGGTGTTTTACTAAAATAAATTTTTTAAGCATACTGTAGTGCATTTTTCTGCCCTCTTTGTTCCACAACAAATGGTCCATTCCTAATAGTCTGTGAGAGAGTTCAATTTTGGGTTTATTACACAGCATCTGTGTGCTGCAGCACTGTTGTGTACTGATGTTTTTTTTTTTTCCTCTTGTTGGGGAACATGAAACCCCCCAAACTTTTTCAAAGGCATGTTTTCTTAAACTAACGATTTCACTTTTTATAGGCTCAAAAATAAACAAAATTTAAGCTTCTAAGTGCTGATCAGTTGCAGTAGATAGGTGCGGACACAAGAATATTGTCCAAAAAATGAATTTATTTGCACAAAGCAACGCATTTGCGGTCCGTAATGGACCCTTCGTCAGGCAGGTCACTTTTTAAAGGGGTATTCCAGGAAATTTTTTATTTGACTATGCTTCAGGGGCTGTAAAGTTAGTGTAGTTCATAATACAATGTCTGTTCCTGTGTGTGACGGTTTTCTTACAATTTTTCAGTGATTTTCCCCCCAATATTTATTTTTATCAGCATACAAAATGACTGTTGCCTCAGATTATTCCCAGGTTGCAGTGCGCCAAGACTTGACTAGTCAGCTGATGACAGGAAGCCTGTCTGCTTCAATGGGTGGAGCGATCGCTTGGTTGGAGAGAGATCAATCTGCAATTAATGCGACAGCTGTAGGCGCCCTGATTGAAAACCACAGGTATTTTGTATGGATGCAGCTCATTTATGTTTCAATGGGTGGCATGGCTGATGTGTGGGAGGGAGGAAAATGGAATTATGGGATTTGTGGGCAAAGAAGAAAACTCAAAAAGGAAATACCAATTCACAAAAATCTAGCCACAGTGTTATGGTAATCTCACAACATAGCCATTTAGCCCCAAGACAAGCGCAGACCATTCCTAAGCATGTCCATTACTGTCTGCTAGGTACGTACTAAAGTAACCTTATGGTGGGTGACCCTTTAATCACTGCTCAAAAGATGATAAGGGTGCTGACTTCATTTTTCACTTAAGAGCTGAAGTGTGTCAATTCAATTTTCTAATACAAGAGAGCACATGACAAAATCTTTCAAATATTAATAACAATTACAAAACAACACAATTATATATTGTGACTCCTAACAAACATATAAAATAGTTAGACACTTTAAGCAAGTGCCCTGAGGAAAACTCTTGTATAAAAAAAAATATATAAAAATAAGTATTTTGCTTATAAAAATTAAATACTGGTGAGACATTTTAACTTCAGATAATTTGATGCAAAAACTTACAAAAAAGCACAGTTAAGAAATGTGTCAAAAACTTCAAATGTCATTGGCATAAATTGTACTACTGCAAGTAATCAACTGCAAAGTTTTTGCAATTAAAAATTCAGATATTGAATCCAGAGATCATTGTTAGAGATGAGCGAACTTTTCAAAAATTCGATTCGGCCAATTCGCCAAATTTTCTCGAAAAGTTTGTTTCGATCCGAATTTATTCGCGGCGAATCAATGTTAAAAAAAGGCTATTTCTAGCCTACATACAGCCTCTATAGGGGTGTAGAACACTTTGCTGTGTCCTAAAACACATATGGAGTGTGCTGGAGTTAGTCAGAATAGCATGCAGATTACCGGCATCGCTCTTAGAATCACTGCCGCACAGCAGCACAATGACAGAGCCTGGTGGTGGCATCAGTGTCAGGAGACCATATAGTGACTGAATGACATAGCGTGGACATGTTGGCAGCAAGAGGAGACCATTTAGTGGCTGAATGGCACAGCGTGGAGTTGGCTGATGCACTATTACACTACACACCAGGGCTTCACAATCTCCCCCAAAAAAACAACACAATATATGAAATTTTTGACAAAGATTTCTCATTGGTAGCACCCGCTATCCAAAAATTAGAAATTTTCAGACCCAGGCCCCACCTCTGTGGCATCAGTAACCCATATATTGCCTGTAGGACACAGCCTGGAGTTGGCTGATGCACCAGTACACACCCGAGCTTCACAATCCCCTCCAAAAAACAACAACATTTTAGAAATACCTTTGTGTAAGAACAAGCACATATCCAACAGTTCACAAGGCTCTGTAATGCAGGACTGTGGACCACCCAAAGATATTCTTCTCAAAAATAATAAACCACACAATGTTTGAATTTTTTTTTTTTTTTCATTAAAAAATCACATGCAACAAGCGTTCCGTTGTGTAACGATTAGCATTCTGGAAAATTCAATTTTATTACTGATAAAATTATCAGTAAATTAAAAAAAAACACTACCCAAGAGTGTTTAATTACCCCATACATTGCACCAGGAGCAGTCAAGAGTAGGCCTCAGCAGTACCCAAGAGGCTTTAATAACCCCCTACCTTTGCACGATCAATTGCGATGCCCTCTGATCTCCGGGGCTGCATGCGCGCTCCACTGAACGGATTAGCATGTCTCTATCTTCCATCGACCGGTGCTGGTAACCCACTAACTCCCGGAAAGGTAAGCTGCCGCGAAGCAGGTGGTCTCCCCCGGGCACGTTTGGCTCCAGAATTTCCACTACTGCCACACCACGCTGACTGCCAACCGTGCTACCGCCTTTCTGACTCAAGGGCAACCTGCAACTCTCTTCTCCCAATAATCTCCTATCAAAAATTGCACCAAACAAAAATATAAATGATGTAACAAATTTTATTAGACAAATAATAATAAATAAAAAACATAAATAGTGAGATCAGCAATAGCCAGAAAGATATATATGAGGATCCAATATAAAAGGCTCCTAGAACATTGCCATTATTAGTGAAGCACATAAGGCAGTAGAATCACTGTCACAGTGTGCATACATGAAAGAGGCAAAAAATTTAACATAATTAAAACTAGGAGAAAGGAGACAACGTGGATATATGATCACGAAGGTGTACTATGAGAGCCTGGAAGCCTGGAGGCAGTAAAGTAAACCTTTCCAACTAAGGGGAAAGAAATATGTTAAAACCAGGCTCCCACAAGACATCCACGATCACCGCGTCATACTCACAGGGAGGATCACCCACAACCCCTACGCCGTTTCGCTACCCGCTTCGTCAGGGAGTATCTGGGTCTTGGCTGGGAAAGTTACAAAATAACACAAACTATTAATTGTTGCACCCCAGGGGTTGTCTACTGTGCCCGGTGCCCTTGCAATCTGATGTATATTGGCCTCACTTCTAGGGAACTCAGAAGACGCATCCGGGAACATGTCCTAGGTATTGAGGCTGCAAAGAATGAAGATGATATCAACCAACTCAAGACGATACCAAGACACTTCAAGGAGTACCACTCCTTTGATAGCAGCCTTTTGAAGGTAAGGGGGATTGATAGGGTCATTGTGGGCCCCCGGGGGGGGGGGGAAACTGGAAAAGAATATTAGCGCAGAAGGAAGCGAGGTGGATTTTTGATTTAAAAACGATCACCCCATATGGGCTTAATGAGAATAACAGTTATGCATCTTTTTTGTGATGATAATGGTTAGGTTTACATTGTAGTCTGTTCTCTATATATATTTTAGGTTTTTGGGTTTTAGCTTTATTTTAACAGTCACTTTATTCAATTAGTTTGGACCGATTTATTTCAATTACTCACTATCCATTATTGTTGTTGTCGTTGTTTGTTGATATTGTGGTTTTTCTTTCGTTGTTGTCTTGTTTTTTGTGGTGTCTGGTATTTTTATTTGTGTGTCTTTTTGTTGTGTGGTGTGTGTTGTTGTTGTGTGTGTTTCTTGGTCTAGTGTGTTTTTCAGTACCTGGAAGAAGTTACAGCTGGATTTGGACCTGATGGCACCTGTTATCTCCTTATAGAAACGGCTTTTATAAATATTTTTGTATACATTTTATATATCAATAATCTTTTATATATCTTATATATCTTTTTACACCTTTTGTATACTATTTTTACTACATTTTGCATATATTCATCTTTACCACATAGTATTATACACTATGCACTTTATCATAGTGCACTTTATTAACAGTCACTCAGTTAGCACCTTCATCTTAATGCACTTTATTTCTGCTTCTACCTGAGCAATTATGTTCTAGGACTTGATTCTTATGCACTAATTTTTTGTCACCTGGCTGCTATGTCTGGTGTTGATTAATATACCTTTATTTTGCTTACACATATATACACATTACACCAGTGGCTCTCTGACACTATTTATTGTGGATTCACTGCAATCAAAACATTTTTTTGTTATGTGCATTATAATTTATATAAAATTTCTTTACATAAAATTTCTTTGCATGCTTCACGTGTGGTCACTATGTTCTTCTTTTTATTTTTGTTTTTTCTGCACATGCACTTCACTCTTTTCTATGTTCTTAGTGTAGCATTAAGTTTAAGCTACATATAAGCTTCTATATGGTACAGATTGTATCTATATACTACAATACTGGTGCCTTGTGTTGATTGCTCCGATCTTGAATATGTGCGCCTGCTCAGACCTGGGCCCGCGTCACAGCGGACCTAGTACAGTCTGCGCTTGCGCCGCATATCCACGTTGCCATCGGCTTCATGGACTCTTGTGCGCATGCGCCTGCTAAGGACGTAGTGGCGTCGGTGCACAGACATCACTCTGTCTTTGTGCGCGTGCGCCCAGCAGTCAAAGATGGCGCTGGCGACCGCGATGTGCGGCGTCTAGGAGCACAGCTGCTCTTAACCAGGTAATTTTATTGTAAACTTTGATTGGTCCTCTCTAGTATAAATTACTTTCCCAGCCAAGACCCAGATACTCCCTGACGAAGCGGGTAGCGAAACGGCGTAGGGGTTGTGGGTGATCCTCCCTGTGAGTATGATGCGGTGATCGTGGATGTCTTGTGGGAGCCTGGTTTTAACATATTTCTTTCCCCTTAGTGGGAAAGGTTTACTTTACTGCCTCCAGGCTTCCAGGCTCTCATAGTACACCTTCGTGATCATATATCCACGTTGTCTCCTTTCTCCTAGTTTTAATTATGTTTAATTTTTTGCCTCTTTCATGAATGCACACTGTAACAGTGATTCTACTGCCTTATATGCTTCACTAATAATGGCAATGTTCTAGGAGCCTTTTATATTGGATCCTCATATATATCTTTCTGGCTATTGCTGATCTCACTATTTATGTTTTTTATTTATTATTATTTGTCTAATAAAATTTGTTACATCATTTATTTTTTGTTTGGTGCAATTTTTGATAGGAGATTATACTAAAGTGCTTAGCACCAAACGCAATATACTTTTCTGATTGAAAAGCTACTTTGGTCATATATCTTTGGTTACTTTATTTCCTGTATTGTTTTACAGAAGGTTTTCCCACCCAGTAAGGATGGATTTTCGGACCAGAGAGGCTTCCTGGCTAGAACAGGCCAGTGCACTGTTTTCAGGATCAGCAACAGCCAGTGTAGAACTTGAACAGAACAATGTAAGAGAATCCAAGAACATACTGAAGAATCTTATGCACCGCCAAGTTAAAACATGGTGGAACCGAGCATCACTTGATAATTATTTACAGAAACAACTCATACCACGGGGACTCCGAATCCAGACCTTTCCTTCCTTCAGCCTTGATAATGAATTATATGCAAGAAAATGGGAAGAAGCGTGTAACCTGTGCTCCAGGACATTCATGACAATCATTATGGAACACAACAGTCAGACTTTGAACGAGCTGACAACACAGATAACCAGCGTTGAAGAAGATATCTCTAGGGTAATATCAGGAGAAGACTTTACTAACTACAAATGTGAACTAGATGAATCCCTAAAATTGTGGGAAAAACAAATCAAGGGAACTAAATCCAAGAAGTTTTCCAGAGACCTGAATGATTATTCCACGAATAAAATTTATAAATGGAAACAACCGCCAAAAGAGGGGCGTCCGAGACTCGTGTCAGTGTCTTCCACTACGTCTGTGGGCATGGAATCCACTACATCATCTCAGGCTTCAAACAACATTGGAAGACATAACAACAAGAGAAAGACACAGCGAAATTAGGGCAATTACAGATGGAGACCTGATGCACGCATGGATACAAGAAGCACCAATGGCACCCAAAAGGTAGTCAACCTCTCTAATGTGGTTTTAACAGAAGCACAGCATGAGGTTTTAGGCCTTGATATGACATTCTCTCCCTCTTCCCCGTTCAATACCTTTACAGCAGTAAAAGATCTTCACCTTTTTGCCAGAAAATTGATATTTAAGAAAATGTTCCATTCAGCACCAGATACTGCAATTTTTCAGACACCAGGAGAAGTTGAGGCTGTTAATGCTCTAAATGACCTATTGGAAGAACAACAGACACCAGACCCGGGTAAGTTCCCCAAAGGGCTGTTGTTACCATCTAAAAACTTCCCTCCTTTATCCCTCAATCCAAATGTGGACATGTTTGTTCAATTGGTAACTAAGGAATTTGAAAGGATTCCAAACACCAAGTCATATGACAATTTGTCATATACTCGACGCAGGGCCCTCATGGATCTGGGCCGCATGGATGACATTGTGATCAAGCCATCTGATAAAGGTGGCAATGTCGTCTTGTGGCCCAGATCCATGTATGAGAAAGAGGCACAGAGACAACTTAGGGATGGGGAGTGTTACAAACGACTAACGTTTAATCCACTTATAAAATATAAACTGGAACTAGCCGGGATACTGGACACTGCCGCAGAAGCTGGCCTTATTAATAAAAAAAGAGTATTCAAGCCTCCTACTGGAGCATCCTACCATTGCCACCCTATACCTTCTCCCAAAGGTGCATAAAGACATGGAAAATCCCCCCGGCCGCCCCATTGTATCAGAACCGATCTGCAGGTATGTTGATCATTTCCTGAGACATATTGTTGAATCTTTGCCTTCATATTTAAAGGATACCACAGATGTGTTGAGGAGACTTGACGGTATACAATTGGACAAAGAGGCAATCCTTGTGACCTCTGATGTTGAGAGCCTTTATACATCAATTAAACACTGTGATGGATTGGAAGCAACCAGAACATTCCTTGAGATGACTGATTTGGATGCGGAATTGGGTGAGTTCATTGTCCAACTTCTTGAATTTGCCCTAACGCATAATTTCTTTTTATTTAAGGACCTCCTCTACCTACAGCTCCAAGGGACAGCAATGGGGGCGTCTTGTGCGCCCTCATATGCTAATCTGTTCCTGGGGCTGTGGGAGAGGAGGATCTTTATGTTGGACCCGATTTAACTTACCGAGAGGGTGTCACTGTGGGGAAGATTTATTGACGACATTCTGTTTGTATGGCATGGCTCGGTGGATGAGCTGAAAGCCTTTATGACTCAACTGAACAATAACCCATATAACATCAAATTGACATACAAATGGGGACGGTCCAATATGGATTTTCTAGATTTGCTACTAAGTGTTGATAAGGATGGATATATTACATCTAATATCTACCATAAAAAGACATCTACTAATTCAGTTCTACACGCAACCTCCTCTCATCCCAAACCTCTTGTGGCAAATATTCCCGTAGGTCAATTTCTACGACTGAAGCAAATCTGTTCATCACCCGTCTGCTTT
This sequence comes from Hyla sarda, assembly GCF_029499605.1. Classification (NCBI taxonomy): domain Eukaryota; kingdom Metazoa; phylum Chordata; class Amphibia; order Anura; family Hylidae; genus Hyla; species Hyla sarda. The sequence continues at coordinate 88,852,320 of NC_079189.1, forward strand.
GAGGAACAAGCAGCTGATTTGAAAAATCGCTTCAAGGAAAGAGGATACAGCAGAAAGGACATTCAGAGGGGATATCAGAGAGCAAAGGAAACACCGAGAACCAACTTATTGGCTCACACAACCAAGAAGAGTGCTGATGATCAGGTAAGGTTCATTAGCACGTATAACACCAGGTGGCGTCAAATACAGAGGGCCTTAAAAAAACATTGGTCCATTTTACAGATCGATCCAGTATTTTCAAAATACTTACCTAAAAAAACAGCGATCACCTATCGTCGCTCTAAAAACCTGAGAGACATTCTGGTCCATAGCCATCACAAGGAAAGAAAGGTACAAAACGTGTTTGGGACCAAAGGACCAAAGTGGGGTAGTAAATATTGTGGAGGCTGTGTAGCCTGTCCTAATATGGAAAGAGCTCAAGATTTTACGGATTTGAGTGGAGCCAAAAGTTACAAAATAACACAAACTATTAATTGTTGCACCCCAGGGGTTGTCTACTGTGCCCGGTGCCCTTGCAATCTGATGTATATTGGCCTCACTTCTAGGGAACTCAGAAGACGCATCCGGGAACATGTCCTAGGTATTGAGGCTGCAAAGAATGAAGATGATATCAACCAACTCAAGACGATACCAAGACACTTCAAGGAGTACCACTCCTTTGATAGCAGCCTTTTGAAGGTAAGGGGGATTGATAGGGTCATTGTGGGCCCCCGGGGGGGAAACTGGAAAAGAATATTAGCGCAGAAGGAAGCGAGGTGGATTTTTGATTTAAAAACGATCACCCCATATGGGCTTAATGAGAATAACTTTTATGCATCTTTTTTGTGATGATAATGATGAGATTTACATTGTAGTCTGTTCTCTATATATATTTTAGGTTTTTGGGTTTTAGCTTTATTTTAACAGTCACTTTATTCAATTAGTTTGGACCGATTTATTTCAATTACTCACTATCCATTATTGTTGTTGTCGTTTTTGTTTGTTGATATTGTGGTTTTTCTTTCGTTGTTGTCTTGTTTTTTGTGGTGTCTGGTATTTTTATTTGTGTGTCTTTTTGTTGTGTGGTGTGTGTTGTTGTTGTGTGTGTTTCTTGGTCTAGTGTGTTTTTCAGTACCTGGAAGAAGTTACAGCTGGATTTGGACCTGATGGCACCTGTTATCTCCTTACAGAAACAGCTTTTATATATATTTTTGTATACATTTTATATATCAATAATCTTTTATATATCTTATATATCTTTTTACACCTTTTGTATACTATTTTTACTACATTTTGCATATATTCATCTTTACCACATAGTATTATACACTATGTACTTTATCATAGTGCACTTTATTAACAGTCACTCAGTTAGCACCTTCATCTTAATGCACTTTATTTCTGCTTCTACCTGAGCAATTATGTTCTAGGACTTGATTCTTATGCACTAATTTTTTGTCACCTGGCTGCTATGTCTGGTGTTGATTAATATACCTTTATTTTGCTTACACATATATACACATTACACCAGTGGCTCTCTAACACTATTTATTGTGGATTCACTGCAATCAAAAAAAAATTTTGTTATGTGCATTATAATTTATATAAAATTTCTTTACATAAAATTTCTTTGCATGCTTCACGTGTGGTCACTATGTTCTTCTTTTTATTTTTGTTTTTTCTGCACATGCACTTCACTCTTTTCTATGTTCTTAGTGTAGCATTAAGTTGAAGCTACATATAAGCTTCTATATGGTACAGATTGTATCTATATACTACAATACTGGTGCCTTGTGTTGATTGCTCCGATCTTGAATACGTGCGCCTGTTCTGACCTGGGCCCGCGTCACAGCGGACCTAGTACAGTCTGCGCTTGCGCCACAAATCCACCTTGCCATCGGCTTCATGGACTCTTGTGCGCATGCGCCTGCTAAGGACGTAGTGGCGTCGGTGCACAGATGTCACTCTGTCTTTGTGCGCGTGCGCCCAAGAGTCAAAGATGGCGCTGGCGACCGCGATGTGCGGCGTCAAGGAGCACAGCTGCTCTTAACCAGGTAATTTTATTGTAAACTTTGATTGGTCCTCTCTAGTATAAATTACTTTCCCAGCCAAGACCCAGATACTCCCTGACGAAGCGGGTAGCGAAACGGCGTAGGGGTTGTGGGTGATCCTCCCTGTGGGTATGACGCGGTGATCGTGGATGTCTTGTGGGAGCCTGGTTTTAACATATTTCTTTCCCCTTAGTGGGAAAGGTTTACTTTACTGCCTCCAGGCTTCCAGGCTCTCATAGTACACCTTCGTGATCATATATCAACGTTGTCTCCTTTCTCCTAGTTTTAATTATGTTAAATTTTTTGCCTCTTTCATGTATGCACACTGTGACAGTGATTCTACTGCCTTATATGCTTCACTAATAATGGCCATGTTCTAGGAACCTTTTATATTGGATCCTCATATATATCTTTCTGGCTATTGTTGATCTCACTATTTATGTTTTTTGTTTATTATTATTTGTCTAATAAAATTTGTTACATCATTTATTTTTTTGTTTGGTGCAATTTTTGATAGGAGATTATACTAAAGTGTTTAGCACCAAATGCAATATACTTTTCTGATTGAAAAGCTACTTTGGTCATATATCTTTGGTCTCTTCTCCCGATGATGAACCCACTTCTCCTGAGATCGAGCAATAACAGGTGTGTTATGCCCTCAGATGTCCGGGGCCGCAGGCGCGCTCCACTGAACGGATTAGGGTGTGTCCATCTTTTTTTGTAGCACCCACAATCCAAAAATTTGCGGCATCAGGAAATCCTGCGGCATCAGGAACCCATTTATTGCCTGAAGGACAAAGCCTGGAGTTGGCTGATGCACCAGTACACACAGGGCTTCACAATCCGCCCCAAAATCAACAAAATTGTATACATTTTTTATTTTATTTACAACTTTGCGTAAGCACAAGCGCAAATCCAACATTTCAGAAGAATCTATAAGGTAGGACGGTGGACCACCCAAAGACTTTCTTCTCAAAAATAATGAACCACACAATTGTTGAATTAAAAAAAAAAAACAATTGAAATTCCTAGACCCAGGCCCCACCTCAGCTGCATCAGTAACCCATAGATTGCCTGATATGATAGACACAGCCTGGAGTTGGCTGATGCACGAGTACACACCCGGGCTTCAAAATCCACCCCAAAAAATTGTCTGACAAAATACCTTTTTGTTAAAACAAGCTCATATACAGCAGTTCAGAAGACTCTATAATGCAGGACGGTGGACCACCCAAAGACATTCTTCTATAATATAATAAACCACACAATATATTCAATTTTTTTAAATAATTGAAATTCCAAGACCAAGGCCCCACCTCAGCTGCATCAGTAACCCATATATTGCCTAACGGACACAGACTGGAGTTGACTGATGCACGAGTACGCACTACACACCCATCACCCGGGCTTCTTAATCCACCCCAAAAAAACGCAAACGTTTTTCGAAATTGTCTAACAAAATACCTTTTTGTTAAAACAAGCGCATATACAGCAGTTCAGAAGACTCTATAATGCAGGATGGTGGACCACCCAAAGACATTCTTCTATAATATAATAAACCACACAATATGTTCACATTTTTTTTAAATAATTGATATTCCAAGACCAAGGCCCCACCTCTTCTGCATCAGTAACCCATATATTGCCTAACGGACACAGACTGGAGTTGACTGATGCACGAGTACGCACTACACACCCGTCACCCGGGCTTCACAATCCACCCCAAAAAAACACAAAATTTTATCGAAATTGTCTGACAAAATACCTTTTTTTTTTTTTTAAAACAAGCGCATATACAGCAGTTCAGAAGACTCTATAATGCAGGATGGTGGACTACCCAAAGACATTCTTCTCAAAAGTAAGAAACCACACAATGTTTGAAATTTGGTTAAAAAAATTATTACAAGTGTGTAAGTGCATCTGTCTCCAAAAATCAGATGGCAAAAGGATTCTATTCGCCAAAAATGATTAAGCAGAGTTAATCCCTCTCCATTTATTTTTTTTGTTCATTAAAAAATCACACGCAACAAGCGTTTCGTTGTGTAACGGTTAGCATTCTGCAAAATTCAATTAATTCAATTATTTACCCCATACATTGCACCAGGAGCAGTCAGGAGTAGGCCTCAGCAGTACCCAAGAGGCTTTAATAACCCCTTACCTTGCCCGATCAATTGCGAGATCGAGCAATAACAGGTGTGTTATGGCCTCAGATGTCCTGGGCCGCACTAGCGCTCCACTGAACGGATTAGCGTCTCTCTATCTTTCAAGGACAGGTGCGTGTTGCATGCTGAAACCATTTCGTGATAGGGATCTGTGATTGCAATTATTTAATCTTAAAACGAGGAATTATCAGTAAGTGAGGGTCATAAGCTGACGTTTATTAAGTCCCTGCCCTTTGTACACACCGCCCGTCGCTATAAGCGATTGGATTAGTTAGTAGTGTTGAGCAGCATAGGCCATATTCGAATTCGCGATATTTTGCGAATATATGGACGAATATTCGTCATATATTCGCTACATTCGGATATTCGTAATATTCACGTTTTATGTTCGCATATGCGAAAATTAACACATGCGAAAATTTGTATACAGCAAAATTAGCATGAGGGAAAATTCGCTTATGCGAAAATTAACACATGCGAAAATTTGTATACACCAAAATTTTCATAAGGGAAAATTCGCTTATGCGAAAATTTGTATACACCAAAATTTGCAAAAGGGAAAATTCGCATATGCTAATTTTCGCATATGCGAAAATTTGCACGCCAGTCTCACACAGTAGTATTAGAGCCTTCTTTACACCACACAAGCTGGAAGCAGAGAGGGATGATCACTGTGATGTGTACTGTGAAAAAAACACGAATATAGCGCTATATTCGCAAATATTCGCGAATTCACGAATATGCGATATTCGCGAATAAAATCCGCATTGTGAATATTCGCGAGCAACACTATTAGTTAGTGAGTTGGTTGTTGAGGTCCTCGGATCGGCCCAGGCGGGGTAGGAGAAGGTCCTGGCAGAGCGCCGAGAATTTAACGATCATTGTTGAAATTTGCATTAAGCATGTATTTAGCTACTGCTAAACATCCAAAAATTTAAGGCCCAAGGCCAGAGGCACCGGGGAGGCAAGTAGTTCCTGAAAGACACAGAATGAGTCTGGAGCATGCATTTGCAGTACCCAAGAGGTTTTCATAACCCCTTACATTTAAAGATCAATGTTTACATTTGCATTAAGCATGTATTTAGCTACTGCTAAACTTCAAAAAATTATAGGCCCAAAGCCAGAAGCTTCAGTTTTCCCCATATTAGGAGCATAGTTGTCCCCCAGATTAGGCAGCATAGATGTCCCCCAGATTAGGACCATAGTTGTCCCCCAGATTAGGCAGCATAGATGTCACCCAGATTAGGAGCATACTTGTCCCCCAGATTAGGCAGCATAGATGTCCCCCAGATTAGGCAGCATAGTTGTCCCCCAATCAGCACGGGACGGTCAGAGCCAATCAAAGGCCTGTATGTGTCAAGCGGGCCGTACAATCCCCAGGTCTGCCCCAGAGGGTTTCATAACCAACCACAATAGAGAAAATTTTGTTGTAGGAGCATGGTCAATCTACTCAGACCCATCTGTCATTGGTGGCTGGAAATCCTGGCTGATCCATCCCTGATTCATCTTGATAAACGTCAGTCTCTCCACATTTTTAGTAGACAGACGAGTTCGCCTTGGGGTGACTATGGCCCCGGCCGCACTAAACACCCGCTCTGATGGCACACTATTGGCCGGGCAGGACAACTTTTCCAGGGCAAACTCCGCTAGTTGCGGCCATAAATCGAGTTTGGCTGCTCAGAAGTCCAGCGGACCTTCAACGGTTGTTGGCAGGGTCATGTCGAGGTAAGCCATCACCTGCTGGTTCAGGTCCTGCTCCATGTCCACCTGCTGCTGATGAGTAGCTTCACTATGCGGCTGAAGGAAGCTACTCATCAGCGACTGTTGACTCAGGCTGCTGCTGATTGAGCCGGTACTGCTCCTGCCACCCCTCCCCAGCAGCCGTGGCAGTGGAAGGTGAGCGCAGAGGGCCCCCCGAGTCAGACCTGCGAGTGGATGGACCATGTGGCTGACCGACTACATAGAAGCTCCCTGAAGTTGTTCAGTTTGTCCTCCCTCTCAGTGGGTGTTAAAAAGGCCCCCATTCTGGGCCGGTAGCGAGGGTCTAATAAGGTGGAGATCCAGAAGTCACTGACGAATTTTGACAATCCGGGGGTCACTACGCAAGCAACTCAGCATGCATCGTGCCATTTGTGACAGTGACTCACTGGGACTACCTGCCTCCGTCTCCACTGCATACTGCCACGGTGTGTCTGGGTCCTCTGTCTCGCCTCCCTCGTAATAACCCTCCATCTCCTCTGGCTGCTCCTGCTCCTCCCCTCCTGTCCAATGACCAGAAACACCGGCCATCTCATCCACCGTAAACTGTGCTCCGCTCTGCCACTCATCATCCTCCTCCAGTTCATTCCCCACAGGACTCATGTAGTCTACTGATGTAGGGGCAACATCTCCATTGCCGTGACCAGCCATGTTTTCAAAAAATTTTGGGAGTAAATGTAGGAGTGGAATTACGTCGTTCATGGTGTAATTCGAGCAACTAACAAAAAATTTAGCTTCCTCAAAGGGCCTCAGCAAACGGCAGGTGTCACGTATGAGCTGCCACTTGTTCACATTGAAGTTACACAGGGGAGTACTCCTATCTGCTTGTATCATCAAAAAATCCGTGATGGCTTTTCTTTGTTCGTATAGTCTGTCCAACATATGGAGGGTGGAATTCCGTGTGGCAACGTCACAAATGAGACTATGTTGTGGGATACCGTTCTAATTCTGCAGCTCAAGCAAAGTGCGCTTGGCGGTGTACGAGTGGCTGAAGTGCATGCACAGTTTCCTTGCCATTGTCAGGACGTCTTGCAAATGGGGTGAAGACTTGATGAACTTCTTGACAACCAGATTCAACACGTGTGCCATGCAGGTCGAATGGTTCACACTTCCTTGTCGCAGCACGGCCACAATGTTCTTCCCATTGTCAGTCACCATGGTTCCCATTTCCAGATTTTGTGGAGTAAGCCATACTCGGATTTCTTCCCTAATGAACTTCAGCAGTTCCTCCCCTGAGTGACTCCGTTCGCCAAGGCAAACCATGTGAAGGACAGCTTGACACCGCTGTGCCCTACACACGTGGTATGATGAAGGGCCACCGAGATTTGGATGTGCAGGGGAGGCCGAGGACACAGGGGAAGAGGAGGCGCACACTGTAAAAGGACCAACTGCCTGGGAGCGAAAGCGTGGAGGAGGAAGCGGTGTGACCTGTCCAAGTTGCTGCTGTGGCTGTGCAGGAACAACATTTACCCAGTGGGCCGTAAAAGACATGTATTGTCCCTGCCCGTAGTTACAGCTCCACACGTCGGCGCTGCCGTGCACTTTTGAACACACCGACAGGCTCAAGGACTGGCTCACCTTCTCTTGTACAAAGTTATGCAGGGCTGGTACTGCCTTCTTCGCAAAGAAATGACGGCTTGGGACTCTCCACCTCGGCTCGGCGCAAGCCATCAATTCCTTGAAAGCTGGAAAGGGAGGGACTGCAACACCAGCAAATGGACAGGAGCACATTCAACTTCTGCGCCGTTGGATGAGTGGGCGCATACTGTTGTCTCTTGGACATGGCTTCGCTGATAAATTGTTGGCGGAATGGCTGACTACGAGCAGAGGAAGCAGGAGCGCAAGAAGGATGGTTTGACACAATGCTCCCTTCGGCTGAGGTAGTGGAGCCTTGGCTGGATGACGGAGGGAGCGGATGGCCACTGAGTGATGCGGCAGGCTGGACCACTACCTCGGAGCCACGGTTATTCCAGGCCGCTTTATGGTGGCGAATCATGTGTTGACGCAGGGCCGTGGTGCCGAGATTGGGACCCTGGCCACGCTTCACTTTCTGCCCACAGATTTTGCATGTGACTACGCTAAGGTCCTCCGGATTCTTTATGAAGAACAACCACACCGCAGAGTAGCTGATTTTCCCACCCGTAGTTCGCACTATTTCACTGCTATTGGCACCGTCTCCAGGAACCCCTGTTCCACTACCTCCCTGAATGGTAGCTTGCCGCGAAGCAGGTGGTCTCCCCCTGGCACATTTGGCTCCTGAATTTCCACTACTGCCACCACCACGCTGATTGCCAACCGTGCTACCGCCTTGCTGCCTCATAGACAAAGAGCAAATCTCTTCTTCTGATGATGATGAAGCCCCGGCTTCGGCAACCGGCTCCCAATTGCGATCGGCTTCATCATCATCAAAAGATGTGTGCACGTCACTGATGTCCTCCTCGTGTTCCACAACAGTGTCTGCCTCAGGACCCTGAGCAATTGAAACACCGCCTCCCACGTCACTCTCCGCATCACTACTTGGCCGCCTTGCGGAGCAAGGGACGCATGTGTCCTCACATTCTTGGCTGCCCATTAGATGCTGACTGTCCTCTATTACATCGTCCTTGCTAAATAGTGGAGCTGAACCCAAAGCATGAGATACTTCTTTGGGAGAAGGAACAGCATAGGACAAAGGCAATGGGATTACAGGGACTGCTCCCGGGCCATGCCAACTGAGGGTTGTGTCTGAGGAACCAACCGGTTCTTGACTGGGGTTGTCAGATGTCGCTTGTGATGATGGAGATGAGTGTGCAAACCAATTGACGAGGAGAGATGGGTCGACCACACGACCGCTAGGTGTTAACGGGAGCTCAGGCCTATTGCTGCGACTCTTGCTGCCACTCGCCCCAAGTCTGCTGCCAACTCTGCCTGACGTATGTAGGCCTCTGCCCCTTCTCTGTGCACGTCCTGGCACTTCCCTGCCTGACATACTTAGTGCGTTTATGAGGGTATAGAACAGCAGCAGGCGATTACTTACGGCTTTCCTTTCAAAGCATATAGGCCCTAGACAGAATAACAGTTACTAAATAGTACACTCCTTTGTTGTATGTATGCCTTTTGCACTGATGAGCGCACTGTTAAGCGTATTTATACGCAGAAAAAAAACTCTTTTTTTGTTGTATACACCAGCCAGTGTATACTAATGTGTGGAATACCACTGAATTTAGCACCGAGACAGAAATACAGGTACTAAATAGTACACTACTTGGTTGTAAGTATGATGAGCGCACTATTAAGCGTATTTGTACGCAGGAAAAACTTTTTTTTCTTTAATACACCGGCAGGTGTATAACGTGTGGTATAACACTTAATTTAGCACAGAGACAGAAAAAAAGGTGGTATATGGTACACTATTTGCTTGAATTTAGGCCCTTTGCAATGATAAGGCCACTGAAAAAGCATATTTTTAGGCAGGAAAACCTTTTTGTTCTTTAATACACCGGTAGGTGTATAACGTGTGGTATAAAACAGAAATACAGGTACTAAATAGTACGCTATTTGCTTGTATGCAGGCCCTTTGCAATGATAAGGCCACTGTTAAGCGATTTTTACGCAGGAAAACCTTATTTTTCTTGAATACACCGGCAGGTATATAACGTGTGGTATAACACTTAATTTAGCACAGAGACAGAAAAAAAGGTAGTATATGGTACGCTATTTGCTTGTATTTAGGCCCTTTGCAATGATAAGGCCACTGTTAAGCGTATTTGTACTCAGGAAAAAAAATGTTTTCCTTAATACACCGGCAGGTGTATAACGTGGGGTATAACACTAAATTTAGCACAGAGACAGAAAAAAAGGTAGTATATGGTACACAATTTGCTTGTATTTAGGCCCTTTGCAATGATAAGACCACTGTAAAGCGTATTTGTACTCAGGAAAAAAAAAATTCTTTAATACACTGGCAGGTGTATAACATGTGGTATAACATTGAATTTAGCATAGAGACAAAAAAAAGGTGGTATATGGTACGCTATTTGCTTGTATGTAGGCCCTTTGCAATGATAATGCCACTGAAAAAGCGTATTTGTACTCAGGAAAAACTTTTTTTTCTTTAATACACCGGCAGGTGTATAACGTGTGGTATAACACTTAATTTAGCACATAGACAGAAAAAAGGTAGTATATGGTACTCTATTTGCTTGTATTTAGGCCCTTTGCAATGATAAGGCCACTGTTAAGCGTATTTCTACTCAGGAAAAAAAAACATTTCTTTAATACACCGGCAGTTGTATAACGTGTGGTATAACACTTAATTTAGCACAGAGACAGAAAAAAAGGTGGTATATGGTACGCTATTTGCTTGAATTTAGGCCCTTTGCAATGATAAGGCCACTGTTAAGCGTATTTTTACGCAGGAAAAACTTTTTTTTCTTTAATACACCGGCAGGTGTATAACGTGTGGTATAACACTGAATTTAGAACAGAGACAGAAAAAAAGGTGGTATATGGTACGCTATTTGCTTGTATGTAGGCCCTTTGAAATGATAATTCCACTGAAAAAGCGTATTTGTACTCAGGAAAAACTTTTTTTTCTTTAATACACCGGCAGGTGTATAACGTGTGGTATAACACTTAATTTAGCACATAGACAGAAAAAAAGGTAGTATATGGTACTCTATTTGCTTGTATTTAGGCCCTTTGCAATGATAAGGCCACTGTTAAGCGTATTTCTACTCAGGAAAAAAAAACATTTCTTTAATACACCGGCAGTTGTATAACGTGTGGTATAACACTTAATTTAGCACAGAGACAGAAAAAAAGGTAGTATATGGTACGCTATTTGCTTGTATGTAGGCCCTTTGCAATGATAAGGCGACTGAAATAGCGTATTTGTACACAGGAAAAAAATATTTTCTTTAGTACACCGGCAGGTGTATAACATGTGGTATAACACTGAATTTAGCACAGAGACAGAAAAAAGGTGGTATATGGTACGCTATTTGCTTGTATGTAGGCCCTTTGCAATGATAATGCCACTGAAAAAGCGTATTTGTACTCAGGAAAGACTTTTTTTCTTGAATACACCGGCAGGTGTATAACGTGTGGTATAACACTGAATTTAGTACAGAGACAGAAAAAAAGGTAGTATATGGTACTCTATTTGCTTGTATTTAGGCCCTTTGCAATGATAAGGCCACTGTTAAGCGTATTTTTACTCAGCAAAAAATGTATTTTCTTTAATACTCCGGCAGGTGTATAACGTGTGGTATAACACTGAATTTAGCACAGAGACAGAAAAAAAGGTAGTATATGGTACGCTATTTGTTTGTATTTAGGCCCTTTGCAATGATTAGGCGACTGAAAAAGCGTATTTGTACTCAAGAAAAAAAAAATTTCTTCAATACACCGGCAGGTGTATAACGTGTGGTATAACACTGAATTTAGCACAGAGAAAGAGTAACAGGTGAAAAATTGTAAAAAGGCACTAAAGTCCACACTAATATGACTTATTTCTGAACAGCAGCAGGACCCAACAGTGCAGCACCACCACAAAAAAAAAATCCAGGGATTAAACCCTAAATTCCACTCTGTCACACAATTCTGAGCAGCAGAAGATTTGTGGAGAAAAAAAACTCAATAGAGCTGAAAAATGAGGAGATAAGATGCTTCAGAAAGTTCAGGCAGCTTGGAGATCTGTATGAGACAGCTGACAGCTATCTGCCCCTCCCTGCTGCAATGCTCAATAATGTGAATAGGAGGTTTAGCTATCAATGATCCTTCTCAGTGTAGCAGCACAGCACTCTGCACTCCTGTCTTTCCCTAATGCTGATGTGACTAGCAGTTGAAGTGTAACGCTGTGGTATGAGCTATTCACACACACACACAGTCTCGTCCTCTCCATCTGAGTGCATAGATGAAATTAAGAGAGGCAAGATGGCCGCCGATTATATAGGGGCTGTGACATCACAGGGGTCAGTGCACACTGATAGGCTGCATCTCACATGTGGTTCAGGGTCAGCCCGCCTACCTTCATTCCCGCCGCTGTTTCCCGCCCTCCCATAATCCCCTGCCCCATGTACTCACATGTGGATCCGCCATCTTAGCTCTACAATAGCCTGGAACGCTGTAAAATGGAGTTTAATGAAGCGATTCCTGCGATAGTATCGCGGCGATATTCGTATTCATTGCAAATCAAATTTTTCTTGAAATTCGTAACGAATTCGGGTTCGTCAAGTTCGATTCGCTGATCTCTAATCATTGTCTTGTTTCATCTTTTCATCTTGTTTCATCTTTCATCGGGTTTTTTTTTTTTATTATTGCCAAGAACTCTATGGCCAGCCTGTATTTCCAGTAGAACACTGGATTCTGATTTGAAGAAGAGGATGGATCTGCATAATTGTATGGCAAATTGGCACCAAAGGGGCCAGAAACTGAATACATCTGTGCTTGAATCTGTCCATTGAAATAAGAGTAAGGCTGGTTTGTATTATAGGAATTTGGCACTGCAAATGCAGATGACTGATTATAAGGATTGTTTAACTGTGTATTGTAGGAAATAGAGATGAGCAAAGGTACAGTGATTCGATTCTTCACAAACTTCTCGGCTCGGCAGTTGATGATTTTAGCCTGCATAAATTAGTTCAGCTTTCAGGTGCTCCGGTGGGCTGGAAAAGATGTATACAGTCCTAGGAGAGAGTCTCCTAGGACTGTATCCACCTTTCCCAGCCCACCGGAGCACCTGAAAGCTGAAGTAATTTATGCAGGCTAAAGTCAGCAACTGCCAAGCCGAGAAGTTCGTGGTGAATTGAATCACTGTAACTTCGCTCATCTCTAGTAGGACACGTTGATATCCTTGAGTAACTCTCCCAACATTATTGCCATGTTGATGCCAGACCAGTAATAACAAGGAATATTGCCAAGGACTAGCAGAAACCGGGAACTGTGGATACTGACCTCCGGCTGTTGGAATTGACTGACTATCCCAGGTGGTAGATTTACCATTTTGAAGTTCCTCAGTTCCAGTAGACTTTAAGTCATTCATTCTTTGTTGTGGTTCTTCAGTTGCAGAATTAAGTTGTATCATGTTTTCCTGTTCCTCCAATGAGCTAAGGTCACTGGAACACACAATACTCAAGTTGTCATCCAATGAAGGAGCCTTTTCTTCAAAGAATGTATGTATCATTTTCTTATTTTGAATGATTCTAAAGGAATTTTGGAATCTGGGACATAGGTAAAAATATGTTTTTTTTTTTTTTTAACCATACTGTAGAACATTTTTCTGCCCTCATAAGTGCATACCACTTACGTACATCTAAGTAGTGTGCTATTTTGTACCTGTTAATCTGTCAAGGGCCTATATACTGTGAAAGGACAGCCAATAGTACACACCTGCTGCTGTTCTAGACAAAAACTGTTTTAAGCATAGTGAAGCGTATTGTACTCCCCTCATATACGCAAAAAGTATGTCAGGCAGAATAGTGCCAGGACGTGTACAGTGGCCTAAATTCATTAGGCGCAGGCAGAGATTGCAGCAGAGTAGGGGTGTGTGGTAGCCGGAGTTGCAGCGAGAGATCTGAGCTCCCGGTGTCAGCTAGCAGTCGTGTTTCGACCAGCAACCCAGCAGCTGTGATTGATCGGTTCACTCGGTCATCCACTTCTTTCCAAGTGACATCCGACACCCCCAGTCAACAGTCGGTGGGTTCCTAAAGCCACAAACCTCAGTTGGCATGGTCCTCATGCTGCTGCTGCTGCCACCTCAAGGCTGTCATTGTGCAGCTCTATGGTCTCCCCATGCTAATGCTACCACCTCAATGCTCTGTCATTGTTCCATGTGACATATGACTCCTTGTTAGATATGGTCCTTTGTACCCACACGCCGGGGCCCGGGACACTAAAACTTGGGAGTGTTAGCTAAAATTTCAATTTTAAAATCTTAAATTTCAAGATTCAGTCTCCCCATGCTGCCAAACACTCCAGGAAGTCATTCAGCCACTATATGGTCTCCTCATACTATTGCCACCTCCAGGCTCTGTCATTAAGCTGTTATGTGACATGTGACTCCTTGTTAAATTTTGTCCTTTGTACCCACACAACCGGACACTAAAACTTGGGAGTTAAAATTTCAAAATCCTCAATTTCAATATCTTAAATTTAAATTTCAAAATCTTACATTTCAATGGTCTCCTCATGTTTCAGACAACTTCAGGCTGTGCCATTCAGACACTATATGGTCTCCTCATGCTGCCACAAACTCCAGGCTGTGCCATACAGCCACTTTATGGTCTCTTTATTTTTCAGCCACCTCTAGGCTGGGCCATTCAGCGACTATAGGGTCCCCTCATGATTCAGCCACCTCCAGGCTGTGTCATTCAGCCAATATATGGTTTACTGATGCTGCTGGGCCTGGGCCTACAAATTTCATCTTTTCATCTTAGGGATTGTGAAGCCCTAGTGTCTACTCATGCTGAGGTTAAGGCAAAGATTGTTTTGTACAACTATATAGTGTAGGTGGTGGAATAGTATTTCTCTCTGTCAGGAGTATTATATAACCTACTTGTTTTCTGTAGAATACATGTTTAATCTGTACAACAGAATACATAGCAGAAAGGGGAGGGGGACGGAACCATATTAAAGATTAAAATGGTCCCCCCATTTTCAGGTTTTGCCACTCAGGGCACAACCAGGACCATTGAGACAATTCTTCACCTTCTGTATTTGTTGACAAATAAATTCCTTTGAGTACATGGGTCATACAAAAGTTCTCACTACCCAACACCAACATAGAACCAGGGCTTGGTGCCCTCTCTACATAGGCCCCAGAGAAGCTTTATGATATTGCCATTTGTATTTGCTAAACCCTGCCACTGATTCAATAGTCACAAGATACAGCCCTCCCTCCACACAATACATAGATAAGACACACATACATAGGGCAGTATAAATGTTTCTCCCACACTAAATTATAGGGACAAAAATAACAAGTACAAACCAGAAAGTTAGAATCCTTGAAAAATAATAATAATATGCAAAAAGTCAAAAATTAGAGCAAACTAAACAAAACAAAAAAAAAAACACTCATAACTGTTCAATCCTTGGTGTCTGCTTTGCGTTAAACAGGATCCATATTTTCATTCCAACCACCAATGTCTTCATATTATTTGAGTCAAAGAGATAACACTTTTTTAAGAAAGAAATTAGAATATGATATTGTACAGAAGAATTAAATAGTGTTAAAAAAAATGGACACAAATTTTAACCATCAATTATTTGTAACCCAAAAAGCGTTAATTTTTAACGTCAATTTGTTTTCCCTTAGTCCTAACAGCAGCACAAGTGGGGTGTTCTGCCCCTGTGAAGCTGGCAGGATGGTGGAATTTTTAATTCCGCCCAAGTAATTAAACATTTAATTAGTACCCCATATAAGGCCTCCTCCCTTAGGCCACATTGCTTTATAACAAGTAACAAACAAAAATATACAGGCGGGAAATTTGTGTGCTGCTGTTAGGACTAAGGGAAAACAAATTTACGTTAAAAATTAATGCTTCCCTTACGTCCTAACCAGCAGCACAAGTGGGGACTTAGCAAGTAACAACACAAATAGGGAGGGACTACGGCAGAGTGGCACTTAGGATTGATTGCCCAAAGGCCAACTCTTCCGATCGTTTGGCATTAACCCTGTAATGACTAATAAACGTATTATGGGTGCCCCAGGAGGCAGCCGCACAGATTTGTTCAAGAGGAACAGCTTTCCTTTCTGCAAAGGAAGTAGAGACTGCCCTAGTAGAATGGGCAGTAACAAAGGCAGGAGGAGTTAAGTCCTGGGCTACAAAGGCCTCCCAGATTGCCTCCTTAATCCATCTACTCAGAGAGGGTTTAGAGGCTTTAAGACCTTTGTTCTTCCCTGAAAAAGAAACAAGAAGGTGCTCCGATCTTCTAAATTCTTCAGTTTTGGAGATGTAGACTCTGAGAATTCTTGAGATGTTCAGAGTGTGGTCAGCAACTTCCTCGGGAGAGGCTGGATTAGGACACAGAACTGGAAGGGATATGACCTGGTTGGTGTTGGAAAACGTCGGAACCTTAGGAACAAAGGTGGGTAAATATCTCAACAGAAATCTGTCCTGGAGAAACAATGTATAAGGCTCAAGGGCCGAAAGGGCCTGAAGCTCGCCAACCCTTTTGGCTGAGGTTATGGCCAATAAGAAGGTGGCTTTAAGGGACAAATACCTAAAGTTGACTTCTTCCAGCGGTTCAAAGGGATGAGAGCATAACCCTTTAAGAACAGTAGGCAAATCCCATTTGGGAATGGGTCTGAGAACTGTAGGTTTAAGTCTTTCAGCTCCCTTAAGGAATCTTTTGATTAGAGATTCTTGTGATAAGGACCTGCCTAAAAAGGCAGAGAGTGCTGAGACTTGTACCTTTAGAGTGGATGGGCTAAGACCCTTGTCAAGGCCATCCTGAAGAAACCGTAGTATTGCAGAAAGAGGAGGATCTGAGGTTACTACCTCTTTCGTAGCACACCATTGAAGGAAAATCTTCTTTATCCTGGAATAGACCTTATTTGTAGACTCTGCTCTAGAGTGTGCAATGGTTCTCAAGACCTCCGCAGGAAGCCCACTACTTAGTAGGGTCCTGTCAATCTCCAGGCTGTCAGATTGAGTCTCCTCAGATCTAGGCAGGAGCCTGTGTTGTGAGACACAAGGTTCTGCACGTGGGGAAGCCTCCAATAACACCCCTGACTCATCCTCATGAGTTGGGTGAACCAGGACCTCTTGGGCCAGAATGTTATGATGGCAATCACTGAGGTCTGGTCTTGCCTGACTTTCATCAATACCTTCGGTATCATGGAAAGTGGAGGGAATATGTAGGCCAGCCTGAACCTCCATGGAATGGACAGAGCGTCTATCGCCACTGGGTTGTCCTCTTTGTAAAGAGAGCAGAATTTGTTCACCTTGGCGTTCAGACGAGTTGCCATGAGATCTATCTCTGGTATACCCCACCTTAAGGTTATCTTCTGGAAGATGTCTTCGTTCAGGGACCATTCTCCTTGGACCGGAAGCCCGCGACTTAGACGATCTGCCACTATATTGAGATCCCCCTTGATGTGGATCGCAGAAAGGTGGGTTAGATTGAGCTCTGCCCAAGAGAGGATCAGTCCAGTCTCCTTGAGGAGCACTTGGGACTTCGTGCCACCCTGTCTGTTGATGTAAGCCACTACAGTGGTGTTGTCTGACCGGACTCTTACCGCCTTCCCTAAAACAAGAGGCGTGAAGTGGAGGAGAGCTAGACGAACTGCCCTCAGTTCTCTCATGTTGGAGGAGAGAAGTCTCTCCTGAGGGGTCCAGGTACCTTGTACCGGAATCTCGTCCAGGTGGGCTCCCCAGCCCAGAAGGGAGGCGTCCGTTGTCAAAGTGATCCAACGAGGTTGAATCAAGGACTTCCCATCTGTCAGATCCCTCCACCATCTGAGGGATGCTCGGACTTCGGGCGACAGGGTGCATTTTCTGTCCAACCCTCTGGGGTTGTGGTTCCAGACAGTCAAGACCTGATCTTGTAGAGGTCGTAGATGCCATAGGGCCCAGGGAACTGCCTCTGCAGATGCTGACATGTGACCCAACATCTTCATCAGAGTTCTGATGGATACCCTGCGAGGGACCATTAGAAACTCGGCGGCTCTTATGACCCGTTCTCTTCTTTCTGTAGTGAGGGACAAAGTCATCTGAGAAGAGTCGAGAACGAAGCCCATAAACTTTCTGGAGGTGGCAGGGATTATTTCAGATTTTTCCCAATTTATAATCCAGCCCAGACGCTGGAGAAAATCTAGAGCCAGATGAAGATGGGATTGTAGCACGTCTAGAGTAGCGGCCTTTAGAAGCCAGTCGTCTAGGTAAGGTATAATCTCTAGACCTCTTAGTCTGAGGGCAGAGACTACCGAAGCCACCACCTTTGTGAAGGTGTGGGGAGCAGAAGTGATGCCGAAGGGCAAAACAGCAAACTGAAAATGCCTTACCACACCTCTTATGGAGACAGCAACCCTCAAGAATTTCCTGTGGGCAGAAAAAATAGGAACATGAAGGTAAGCATCCTTCGGGTCGATAGTAACCATAAGATCTAGAGGGGCCAGAATGCTGATGACAGAGCGAATGGTCTCCATCCTGAACCTTCTTTTCCTTATGAACCGGTTCAAATAGCGCAGATCTATGATCATACGCCAGTCGTCTGACGGTTTCGGCACCAGAAAAATCGGGGAGTATACCCCTGAACCCCTTTGATCGGGGGGAACATCTTCCAAAGCCTGCTTTTCTATGTATTGGAGAACAGAGTTCTCTAGAATAGCCTGCTTTGGCTGAGGGAGTAGTTTTGTTAACACAAATTTTCTTGGAGGAAGGGACATAAACTATATTTTGTATCCTGACTGGATAACATCCAGTACCCAGGGATCTTGGATTTCTTTCATCCAAGCTGGAAGAAATAAACTTAAACGACCTCCTACCGGAGGGGGATCGGTAGATGACTTCTCTACCTGGCATAGAAGGGAAGGGAGAGGGGAAAAGTTGGTGGGTTCTAGAGAAGAGTCAAAGCTCGGCTTTTCGATCTTTACCACGGCCACGGCCCCCTCCACGCTTCTGGTTGGACTGGCACTTTTGGGATCTGGAAGAGCCCTGGTACCTCCCTCCCCTGGCTCTGCCCTTACCCCGAAAGGATTGGACAGGTAAGGATTTTCCTTTTCTTTCCGCATATCCTTCCATGATGCGGTCTAATTCGGACCCAAAAAGCCAATTGGGCTCAAGAGGCATACCACAAAGATTAAATTTGGAGGTATTGTCCGCCATCCAGGGGCGTAACCATAAGGGGCGCCTACTAGCCGAAGAGAGTCCCATAGACTTGGCCGCAAGCTTGAGGTGCTGTTGGGTCGATTCCCAGAGAAGGTCCACTCCTAGAAGCAGTGTTTTAAAACTGTCCAGGATATCTTCCCTGGCAACATTTCCCTCAATCTCGGACTGGATCCGAAGAACTCTATCCTTCACGAATTCAGCAACTTCGTTAGAAGCGATAGCCACAATAGCAGAAGCTGAAGCTGCAGTGTAACTGTGCCTCAATAATGAGTCCACCTTTCTATCAAGGGGATCCTGAAGGTTGCTTCCATCGTCCGCTGGAACAAGGACCCTCCTAGATAGTCTATTGACCGCCATGTCGACCTTAGGTGGAGGAACCCAGGAATCTAATTCAGCTTCCGGCAATGGGTACATGAGTCTGAACCTCCGGGTGAGAACTGCTGGCTTGTCCGGATGCTTCCATTCAGTTTTCATTATTTTCCTGAGGGTATCATCCACCTTGAAAACCCAAGGTTCCCTAGCGGTGGATGTTGAGGCTTTCCCCTGATCAACATCCTGGTCCCCTGACCGGATGGATCTAAGTAATCTCTGAATTTTCTCTATTGGAAAAAGTGGTTGAGAGACTACTTTCTCTACAGATAGCTCCGACTGATCTCCCACTGACATGGCGGGGTCTTCTACAACCGAAGGAGGGCTAGATGAGGTTCTAGGCCTTTTGGGAGCTAACAAATTCTTTATTTCTGAGATAGAATTGCCCATAAACTCTTTCATCCATACAAACATGTCATGCACAGTGGGCTCCGCAGGGTTAGCAGGTGGACGACACCCAGGACACCTATTATACTCATAGGCATCCGGTAGCGGGGTGCCGCAATCAGCACATGTCAAATGACGCTTCTTAGAGGCGGATTTGCGACCTCCAGACAAATGGTCACTCAAGGAAGGAGTAGACATTGTCTAAGAGAAAAGAAATCAAAGGGTTAGAAACAATTCTACCTAAACCTGTTGCAGCGCAACCTACAAAATAAATACCTATTAGGTAAATAGTTTTGCTCTAGCAAAAAACACCCAAGGTATAGCAGAGGTTTAACCAGTGCAAGTACTCCAGCTAGGGTAGCAGCAAGAGACACACTAATGGTCCAGCTGCTTTTTATAGGGGAATGGGCGCCTAGATTTAAGTTAAGCCCCGCCCCCTACAGGATGTGATGTACAATACCGAGCAAAACATCCAATTCATGGAGAAATGCAGATTATACAGGATGTGTCCCTTCCCACCCTTGGAAGGGGCACATACACAATAGGATTTGCAAAAAATCCTAGAAATTAAGGTAATCTGCGCTTTAGAAGCGCAGACGCCGGACTGGAAGTCGTCAGACGACGCACTTCCGGTCCACGGAGCTGCCGCTGAAGTGATGGAGCGACACAGACAGCGCTGCCAAATAAGGTAAGGGCGGACTTTGCCAAACACAGAGGAATCAGCGGACCCCTAACAGTTAGGAGGGGCGCACAGCGCCGCTCACGCCAACTCTCGCAACTTCGGTCTGAGACCAAAGTCGTGGATCCACTGAGCTTGGGACAGAACGCTGTCCCGCAGTCAAAGAGGGGTAGCCATAAGGCTGCAAGATAGAAAAAAATAAGTAAACATATATATATATAAAAAACTCTCCTCTAAGGAAGGAGGGGAGAGGGATCCATGCTGGCTCTGCTAAAAAAGTAGCAGAGCCTGCACCGTCCTGCTGTCCGCACAGGACAGAAAAAAAGCAATGTGGCCTAAGGGAGGAGGCCTTATATGGGGTACTAATTAAATGTTTAATTACTTGGGCGGAATTAAAAATTCCACGGTCCTGCCAGCTTCACAGGGGCAGAACACCCCACTTGTGCTGCTGGTTAGGACGTAAGGGAAAGTAATGTTTTATTGTTTCGGAGATGTAAAAAAAAAAAGAAAAAAGAAAAAAAGTGGAAAAATAGATTGAAGTTACAGAAGAATGATGATTGGGAGTTTACTTTTCTTTCCTTTTGAAAATGTAATGCATCTAGAATTAAATAGCAGGGTAACCTCAGAGGAATGCCGCATTTTTCAGGCTCAATTAATGTGTTATGGCTTTGAGGGCAGCAGCTGTATGCGAACAGAACAAACCGTACTATTAAAATAAAATAAATGTGAAATATGGCCAAAACGGATTTAATATGAGACAAATGATCTTTATAAAAATGCATGGCCTCTTCTCTAAGGACAACAAACAATGCAGAGTGTACTAAAGTATTATTAGAAGAAATCTGTCAGGTTCCTGCTTATTTTTGGCCATTTTATATATTAAAGGCTGTGAATCTTTAGTTTGCAAAGTCTCAGGTTAAAATTTAATGACTGCCCCACAATCTACAATAAAATCCTATTGCAGGAGACAGCTGGGTGCTGAATGTCTATGATTAAAGAAGAAAAGATGAGAACAGACCAGGGGTGACATGTATTTTGAATTTTTTTTTATACAAAATTGGTCACCACAGATATTAAGGACATTCATGCTGCACCATTGTACAAATTTGTCATCACTGTGTTGGCAGGCGAGCCGAGGCAGCATATTGTCTTGTAAGACATTAAACACTGATTTCAAATTCTGAATTTATGGCACTGTCAATTTGTTTAGAGTTTAACTGCTTAATGACCCCAAAGCTTTTTATAATTCTCTGTTGTAATAGAAAATGTATACACAACAGATACGTTGAAGAATTATTTTCGATTGAAAATCTGTTCCATCAATCTGGCCCAAAGGGAACAAGGTGACTTTTCAAGACTATGTTCCCATATTTATTTATTAACCATTTTTGTCAATAATGAGACATATAATGGGTCAATGAGTTTTCAGATTTCATCCTGCCCCTGTGTTGTGCTTATATAAGTCCATAAGTAAAGGATAAGTGTAACATATTGTAAGTATTGGGATGCATGTATGGATTCTTCCTGTAGTGTGGCTGGCAAAACAGTTGGAATTCTAGCTATAGGGTAGGGACACAAATGATAAAAGGGTCTTCTGAGTTAAAAATATATATTTACTGTCCACAGGATAGGAAAATTGTTGGATAACAGGTAGTCCGACTAATGGGCTCTCCCTAGATCTCTAGAATGGGGCCTCTGTCCTTTAGTACCACTGGATCTCCCATTAAAAGTGCTCCATTTATTTGTATGATAATTTCTTAAGAGAGATGACCATTGTTATCAGAGCTCTATGGCAAATGCATATACAATGATTGGAGCGGAGGCGTGCACATGCAACTCACCACTCCATTGGTAATAAAGACCCAGGACCCCATTTTAGAGGATGAGAGGAGTCCCACTAATTGGAACCCCAGCAATTTGATACTTGCCAACATACTGTGGATAGGGGGTCCATATTTTTTACTTAGAATAACCCTTTAAGATAATTTATAGGATTATCTATCATTTACATTTTTAAAAAGAAAATGGCAAAAGAGAAGACCCAGAAATGTCACTTACTTTTCAATGCTGCTGTTTTTCAGAGCTGTTTTTGATCATTCCCCATTGATCTATATGCAATAAAAATGATTCAGATTTTTAACAGCATGCTATATATACCACAAACGTCCTACACATAAAGATGTGTTAATCCTTACCTTTAGTTTAGAAAGGACTGCAATTTCAATTCAAATATGTAGTGTTTAAATTATATAGCAATTACTATATAGTAACCATGTTGTGTAAATAGTCATCGGTAGAGGTGAAATAAATCTATTTTTAGCCTATTTATGTATGAATTAGAAGTAACCAGAACACCACTGTACATACCTTGAACCATGACTGTAGTTAAATGTCATTTCTAGTAATAAAATAAAAGATCACATATTATACTGTTATCACAGTTCAAGCAGTTATCACCCATCACAACAGAAAGCACAGACAACTGTGCTTAGCTGAGCTTGTATATTTCTATGCCATAATTCTCAGTTACTTAGCCAAAGTATTAAGATAAATCTATTACTAATGATGAGATTACAGTGGCTATTAATTATTTTCTGTTCTGCTAAGTACCACGTCCAGATGGCTCGCCGCTTTATGTGTATCATTATTTCAGCTTCTACCTTGTGCAAACTTCTCAACTACTTTGCTAATAATTTATAATTACACCACGAGCAAAATTCAACACTCGTGGTTGTTGCCCATCAAGTCTAATTGACGACAATCACTTCTTTATAAACATTTGCTGCAAATGATCATTATAGGAAGAATGAGAAGCTATAGGACAAATACAGAAGCATTATCGCTCCTTACATCTATTGAATTATCGTGTATATAATAGATGTGGGATCTGTCAGCTGTCTGTAATTTGGGATTTCTCTTTGAGTTAGGATAATGCAGTAAACTTACTTGCAGGCCAATGGAAGATTAAAGATAACAAGCAGATTGTAACATCACTTATGGACATTTATCAACGGGTTTAGTCAGGTTTTCTTTACTATAATTGTCGCAAAATTGTCGCAACTGCGACTGCGCGATTTTTCGTGCGACATTTTGACTGGAAAGCAAGAAAAGCAAGTTTTCCTAAAATTTACTATGTAGTAATAATTTTAAAATGGACTACGGGTAGTCAGGTATTTATTAACTGCGACAGTCGCAACTGCGCAAAAAAAAGTCGCAACAGCGTTAAAAATTTACTAAATTTACTCCAGCTCAAACATGGAGCAGAAAAAGCTACTACCAAAGTAAAAAAGGAAAAATTGCTTACGTGAAAGAAAATTATCAACAGGCTGAAACCAGTTGATAAATACGTCACACATAAGCAAAAAAAAAGTAAGGAAAGAATTACTAAAAAAAAGAATACATAAGTGAACATTGATAAATGTCCCTCATTGTGACTTATACCACCTTCTATATTGTAGATGATAAAGGATGAAGTTACCTGACAGTACTTTTAAACTCTTTTCAAGTCAAGTGAAAACATAAAATATAGCTGCAAGCAGCAATACAGGTAGCCAAGCTGCATATCCGGGGTTAAGCACACGATTGCTGTGATCCCTGATGGTGGAGAAGGGGATTGTAGACATGTATGGTTATATTAACATTGTTCTTACCATTAATTTAAAAGAAAACTAAGTTTGCAGAATATTGCACAATCCAATTTGCCATCTAAACCATGTGATCAATGGTGATACAGAAAGGGATTACGAACATGTGTGCTAATTTTCACATTGTTCTGACCAGCAATTTCAAAGAAAACTGTTTGCAGAATATTGCGCAATCCAATATGGCCACTAAATCTTCTTATCACATGTTGTACAGAATGGGATCAGGAACATGTGTGCTAATTTTCATATTGTTTTTATGAATAATTTAGACAAAAACTATGTATGCTGCCATATTGTGCAATCCAATATGGCGGCCACACCATGTGGTCCATGGTGGTACAGAAAGTGATCACGATGTGTGCTAATTTTTACATTGTTATGACCAGCAGTCTCAGAGAAAACTATGGTTGCAGAATAGGCATTGTAGAGGATAGCTGGGGTGGCACTACTGAAAGCTATAAAACCGGCAAAAAATATATGTATCAGCTGAGGGGATATGAGCCAGAGCTGCAAAAAATTAGGGCTGCAACAAGCCTACGAATACAGTCTGGGGTAAAATCAATGAATAGAGAAAAAGAGGCAGCATTGCACTCACCTCTAAAAATTCACTTCTTTAATTCCAATTTATCCGATAAGGCTGAGCGGGCTATGGGCAGAACAGAATGATGAAACGCCGTGGCAGCACCGGGCGTGCATGAGGTAACGGAGCCATTCTGCGGTCTTCCCCGCTTCCTCTGGCCTCCTCAGCGTCATGAATGGAAGACACCAAATGGGGAACTCCCAATGATGTCAGTGATCCGGAGAGTGAACATATAAGAAAATTGTGATATAGAAATTATTAAAAGTCATATTGAAGGTTTTTACTAAATGAAGAGAGGGTTACTGGAAATTCACAGAAGGAAATTTAGTTAGTTTCGGTCATTTAGACCCAATATTCCTAGCGTCCTAGTGTGCATAATCCATAGTGCTTCTCTTTGTCTTAAAGTCTTCTCTTTCTCGCTGTTGCAAGTAGTAACCCTTTCTAGACAGAACATAATAAGTAGATTGCTATCATTATTATGCATTAATTTCATGTTTGCAGAATATTGCACAATCCAATATGGCCACCAAATCTGGTGATCAATTGTGGTGAAGAAAGTGTGCTAATTTTTTCACTGCTCTAACTTAATTTATAGAAAATTGTGTTTGCAGAATATTGCACAATCCAATATGGCCGCCAAATCATGTTATCTCGTGGTATTGAACGCGATTACGAACATGTGTGCTAATTTTCACATAGATTTCTCTTAAATTACTGGTAAGAACAATGTATGCAGCATATTGCACATCTAATATGGCTGCCAAATCAGATGATCAATTGTTATACAGAAAGTGAGTACCACTGTGCAATGAAACATTTTTAGCTTTACAATTTACATATTACACACATTTAAAAAGTTACATACAGTATTATTAATGCTAACTAAGTCTTATTGGTGTGCGGTGGACATATTAATTATGCAAATGAGCCAGCTTTAACAACCTTGGCACAGGAGGTTACCATTAGCATGTCTGCCAAATTATACGCTATTCTAACAAACATTTTGAGAGAAAAAGATGTATGTAGGATATTGTGCAATCCTATATGACTGCCAAACACGATTAACCCCTTAAGGACCAGGCCAATTTTCACTGTAGGACCAGAGCATTTTTTGCACATCTGACCACTTTCACTTTAAGCATTAATAACTCTGGGATGCTTTTATCTTTCATTCTGATTCCAAGATTTTTTTTTCGTGACATATTCTACTTTATGTTAGTGGCTAAATTTTGTCGATATTTGCATCATTTCTTGGGGAAAAATTCAAAAATTTGATGAAAAAATTTAAAATTTAGCATTTTTCTAACTTTGAAGCTCTCTGCTTGTAACGAAAATAGACATTCCAAACAAATCATATTTTGATTCACAAAAAAAATATGTCTACTTTATGTTTGTATCATAAAGTTGACATGTTTTTACTTTTGGAACACATCAGAGGGCTTCAATGTTCAGCAGAAATTTTCCAATTTTTCACAAAATTTTCTAAATCGAAATTTTTCATCGACCAGTTCAGGTTTTAAGTGGATTTGAAGGGCTTTCTTAATAGAAATACCCCACAAATGACCCCATTATAAAAACTGCACCCCTCAAAGTATTCAAAATGGCAATCAGTAAGTGTGTTTACCCTTTAGGTGTTTCACAGGAATAGAAGCAAAATTAAGGAAAAAATTCAAAATCTTCCATTTTTATACTCGCATGTTCTTGTAGGCCCAGTTTTTGAATTTTTACAATGGGTAAAAGTGTACCTCATATGTGTATGTCAAGTGTTCCGCGTGTATGTCAAGTGACAAAATTTGTAACCCCATCTCTTCTGAATATGGAAATACCTCATGTTAGGACATAAAATGCGGGCGAACTACAATGCTCAGAAGAGAAGGAGTCACATTTGGCTTTTGGAAAGCAAATTGTGCTGAAATGGTTTTTGGGGGGCATGTTGCATTTAGGAAGCCCCTATGGTGCCACAACAGCAAAAAAAACATGGCATACTATTTTGGAGACTACACCCCTCAAGGAATGTAAAAATGGGTTAACACCTCACAGGTAGTTCACCACTTTTTGTTAAAAAAAATTCCCTAAAATTCTGTTTTCCCCCAAATTTTACACTTTTACAAGGGGTAATAGGAGAAAATTACCCCCCTAATTTGCAACCCCATTTCTTCTTAGCATGGAAATACCCCATGTGTGGACGTCAAGTGCTCTGCTGACACACTACAATGCTCAGAAGTGGAGAAGCGCCATTGAGCTTATGGGAGAGAGAATTTGTTTGGAATGGAAGTTGGGGGCCATGTGCGTTTACAAAGCCCCCCCACATGTCACCCCATTTTGGAAACTAGACCCCTCACAGAATTTAATAAGGGGTGCAGTGAGCATTTACACCCCACTGGTCGTTTGACAGATCTTTGGAACTGTGGGCTATGCAAATGAAAAACTTACAATTTTCATTTTCATGGACCACTGTTCCAAAAATCTGTCAGACACCAGTGGGATGTAAATGCTCACTGCACCCCTTATTACATTACATGAGGGGTGTAGTTTCAAAATGGTGTCACATGTGGGGGGGGGGGTCAGTTGTTCTGGCACCACGAGGGCTTTGTGAACACACTGTCACGATTCCGGCTGGCAGGTAGTGGATCCTCTGTGTCAGCGAGGGATTGGCGGGGACCGTGCTAGTGGACCGGTTCTAAGAGGCTACTGGTTTTCACCAGAGCCCGCCGCAAAGCGGGATGGTCTTGCTGCGGCAGTAGCAACCAGGTCGTATCCACTAGCAACGGCTCTACCTCGCTGACTGCTGAGAAGGCGTGGGACAGAAGGACTAGGCAGAGGCAAGGTCAGACGTAGCAGAAGGTCGGGGGCAGGCGGCAAGGTTCGTAGTCAGGATGGGTAGCAGAAGTTCAGGTACACAGGCTTTGGACACACTAAACGCTTTCACTGGCACAAGGCAACAAGATCCGGCAAGGGAGTGCAAGGGAGGAGACTAGATATAGCCAGGGAACAGGTGGGAACCAATTAAGCTAATTGGGCCAGGCACCAATCATTGGTGCACTGGCCCTTTAAGTCTCAGAGAGCTGGCGCGCGCGCGCCCTAGAGAGCGGAGCCGCGCGCGCCAGCACATGACAGCAGGGGACCGGGACGGGTAAGTGACCTGGGATGCGATTCGCGAGCGGGCGCGTCCCGCTGTGCGAATCGCATCCCCAACGGCCAAGACAGTGCAGCGCT
This sequence comes from Hyla sarda, assembly GCF_029499605.1. Classification (NCBI taxonomy): domain Eukaryota; kingdom Metazoa; phylum Chordata; class Amphibia; order Anura; family Hylidae; genus Hyla; species Hyla sarda. The sequence goes on from NC_079189.1 coordinate 88,879,960, forward strand.
CCCGGTCAGCGGGACTGACCGGGGCGCTGCAGGGAGAAAGACGCCGTGAGCGCTCCGGGGAGGAGCGGGGACCCGGAGCGCTAGGCGTAACAGTACCCCCCCCCCTTAGGTCTCCCCTTCTCTTTGTCCAGTAACTGCCTCCCCTGGGATGAGGACACCGGGAAAGAATGGAGGGTTTCCTCAACGGCAGGCAGTACAGCAGGAGTGGGAATGGGGAGGGAGGGCAGAGGGCGAGACCTGGCATGGGGCAGTGTGACACCAGGACGGGGGCCATGGGGTGGCACAGAGGCTTGCCTGACGGGACTGGGAGGGGGGGAGAGGCACTTCCTGTGGCAGGCAGAGTCCCAGTTCCTGATCTCCCCGGTGGTCCAATCAATGGTGGGGGAATGAAGCCGGAGCCAAGGCAGACCGAGGAGAACCTCAGAGGTACAGTTGGGGAGAATGAAAAATTCAATCCTCTCAAGGTGGGGTCCAATAGACATGAGGAGGGGCTCTGTGCGGTAACGCACGGTGCAGTCCAATCTGGCTCCGTTGACCGCGGAAATGTAGAGCGGCTTGACGAGACGGGTCACCGGGATGCTGAATTTATTAACAAATGACTCCAAAATAAAATTTCCTGAGGCACCGGAGTCCAAGCAGGCCACGGCTGAGAGGGAGGAGCTGGCTGAAGAAGAAATCCGCACGGGTACCGTGAGACGTGGAGGAGCAGACTTGGAACCAAGAGACGCCACACCCACGTGAGCTGGGTGCGTGCGTGCGTTTCCCAGGCGTGGAGGACGGATAGGGCAATCCACCAAGAAATGCTCGGTACTGGCACAGTAAAGACAGAGATTTTCTTCCCTGCGGCGATTCCTCTCTTCCTGGGTCAGGCGAGACTTATCCACTTGCATGGCCTCCTCGGCGGGAGGCCCAGGCGTAGATTGCAACGGATACTGTGGGAGAGGTGTCCAGAGATCTAAGTCTTTTTCCTGGCGGAGCTCTTGGTGTCGCTCAGAAAAACGCATGTCAATGCGGGTAGCTAGATGGATGAGTTCTTGCAGATTGGCAGGAATCTCTCGTGCGGCCAGCACATCCTTGATGCGACTGGATAGGCCTTTTTTAAAGGTCGCGCAGAGAGCCTCGTTATTCCAGGATAATTCTGAAGCAAGAGTACGGAATTGTACGGCATACTCGCCAACGGAAGAATTACCCTGGACCAGGTTCAACAGGGCAGTCTCGGCAGAAGAAGCTCGGGCTGGCTCCTCGAAGACACTCCGGAGTTCAGTGAAGAAGGCCTGGACTGTGGCTGTGGCAGGATCATTGCGGTCCCAGAGCGGTGTGGCCCAAGACAAGGCCTTTCCTGAGAGAAGGCTTACTACGAATGCCACTTTAGACCGTTCTGAAGGAAACAAGTCCGACATCATCTCCATATGCAGGGAACACTGAGACAAAAATCCACGGCAGAGTCTGGAGTCCCCATCAAATTTGTCCGGCAGGGACAAGCGGAGGCTAGGAGCGGCCACTCGCTGCGGAGGAGGTGCAGGAGCTGGCGGAGGAGATGGTTGCTGCTGTAGCAGAGGCAGAAGTTGCTGTAACGTGGCGGTCAACTGCGACAGCTGCTGTCCTTGTTGGGCAATCTGCTGCGATTGCTGAGCGACCACCGTGGTAAGGTCAGCGAGACTTGGCAGCGGCACCTCAGCGGGATCCATGGCCGGATCTACTGTCACGATTCCGGCTGGCAGGTAGTGGATCCTCTGTGTCAGCGAGGGATTGGCGGGGACCGTGCTAGTGGACCGGTTCTAAGAGGCTACTGGTTTTCACCAGAGCCCGCCGCAAAGCGGGATGGTCTTGCTGCGGCAGTAGCAACCAGGTCGTATCCACTAGCAACGGCTCTACCTCGCTGACTGCTGAGAAGGCGTGGGACAGAAGGACTAGGCAGAGGCAAGGTCAGACGTAGCAGAAGGTCGGGGGCAGGCGGCAAGGTTCGTAGTCAGGATGGGTAGCAGAAGTTCAGGTACACAGGCTTTGGACACACTAAATGCTTTCACTGGCACAAGGCAACAAGATCCGGCAAGGGAGTGCAAGGGAGGAGACTAGATATAGCCAGGGAACAGGTGGGAACCAATTAAGCTAATTGGGCCAGGCACCAATCATTGGTGCACTGGCCCTTTAAGTCTCAGAGAGCTGGCGCGCGCGCGCCCTAGAGAGCGGAGCCGCGCGCGCCAGCACATGACAGCAGGGGACCGGGACGGGTAAGTGACCTGGGATGCGATTCGCGAGCGGGCGCGTCCCGCTGTGCGAATCGCATCCCCAACGGCCAAGACAGTGCAGCGCTCCCGGTCAGCGGGACTGACCGGGGCGCTGCAGGGAGAAAGACGCCGTGAGCGCTCCGGGGAGGAGCGGGGACCCGGAGCGCTAGGCGTAACACACACATGGCATTCAATTCCGGACAAATTTTCTCTTCAAAAGACCAATGGCTCTCCTTCTCTTCTGAGTATTGTAGTTCACCAGCAGAGCACTTTACATCCACATATGGGGTATGTATAATAATGTGGTTACAAATTTTGGGGGGCTTTTTTCCTATTTTCCCTTGTGAAAATGAAAAATTTAGGGTAACACCAGCATTTTAGGGAAATTTTATTTTCTCATTTTCCCATCCAGCTTTAATGAAAATTTTTGAAACACCTGTGGGGTGTTAAGGCTCACTATATCCCTTGTTACATTCCGTGAGGGATGCAGTTTCCAAAATGGGGTAACATGTGGGTATTTTTTTTTTGTGTTTATGTCAGAACCGCTGTAAAATCAGCCACCCCTGTACAAATCACCAATTTAGGCCTCAAATGTACCTAGTGGGCTCTCACTCCTGAGCCTTGTTGTGCACCCGCAGAGAATTTTATGCCCACATATGGGGTATTTCCGTACTCAGGAGAAATCGCGTTGCAAATTTTGGGGGTCTTTTTTTTCCTTTTATCTATTGTGAAAATAAAAAGTATGGGGCAACAACAGCATGTTAGTGTAAAACTTTTTATTTTTTTTACACTAACAGGCTGGTGTAGCCCCCAACTTTTTGTTTTCATAAGGGATAAAAGGAGAAAAAGCTCCCCAAAATTTGTAGTGCAATTTCTCCCGAGTACAGAAATACCCCATATGTGGCCCTAAACTGTTTCCTTTAAATATGACAGGGCTCCGAAGTGAGAGAGCGCCATGCGCATTTGAGGACTAAATTAGGGATTGCATAGGGGTGGACATAGGGGTATTCTACACCAGTGATTCCCAAAAAGGGTGCCTCCAGCTGTTGCTAAACTCCCAGCATGCCTGGACAGTTAGTGGCTGTCCAGAAATGTTGGGAGTTGTTGTTTTGCAACAGCTGGTGGCTCCGTTTTGGCAACACTGCTGTACAATACGTTTTTCATTTTTATTGGTCGGGGGACAGTGTAAGGGGGTGTATATGTAGTGTTTTACCCTTTATTATGTGTTAGTGTAGTGTTTTTAGGGTACATTTGCACTGGCGGCTTACGGTGAGTTTCCCGCTAGGAGTTTGCGCTGCGGCGAAAAATTTACCGCAGCTCAAACTTGAAGCAAGAGACTCACTGTAAACCGGCCATGTGAATGTACCCTGTTCGTTCACATGGGGGGGGGGGCAAACCTCCAGCTGTTTCAAAACTATAACTCCCAGCATGTACTGACAGATCGTGAATGCTGGGAGTTGTACTTTTGCAACAGCTGGAGGCACACTGGGTGGAAAACCTTCAGTTAGGTTCTGTTACCTAACTCAGTATTTTCCAACCAGTGTGCATCCAGCTGTTGCAAAACTACAACTCCCAGCATGTACTGATCGCAGAAGGGCATGTTGGGAGATGTAGTTATGCAACATCTAGAGAGCTACAGTTTAGAGCCCACTGCACAGTGATCTCCAAACTGTGGCCCTCCAGATGTTGCAAAACTACAAATCCTAGCATGCACAGACAGCAGACTGCTGTCTGGGCATGCTGGGAGTTGTAGTTTTGCAACATCTGGAGGGCTACAGTATAGAGATCCAGCGAGCCAGCCGCACGACATCGTCGCCCGCAGCCTCCAGACGGGTAAGTGGATCTTCTGCCCGCATGACCCGCAAATCGCTCGTGTGAATTAACTAGCGATTTGGGGGGGGGGGGGGGGGGGGTCTGATGACTCTCCTGGGCATTTGCGTGGGGTGCCTGCTGATAGATATCAGCAGTCACCCCGGTCCGGTCCCCACCCGACATGCGACGGGGACAGAAATTCCCACGGGCGTACAGGTACGCCCTTGGTCCTTAAGTACCAGGGAGCAAAGGCGTACCTATATGCCTCTTCCTTACTATTTGTCAGCACACAAATTACATATGGCTATTACATATGATATAATATGGACAAATAACTTAAAATAAACATTTATGATTCTACAGCACAGTTACTTTACAGAGTAGTTTGTATAAAAAAGTAACAGGGGTCAGCAGATGACAATTTTAAACGTATACATTTTCCTGCAGGTAGTTATGATTTTTTCAGAAGTACGACAAAATCAAACCTATACAAATAGGGTATCATTTTAATCGTATGGGCCTACAGAATAAAGATAATGTGTTATTTTTACAGAAAAAATTGCTCTGTAGAAACGGCAGCCCCCAAAATTAACAAAATTACATTTTTTCTTACATTTTTTGTCGAACAATGATTTTTGTTCCATTTTGCCGTAGATTTTTTGGTTAAACGACTGATGTCATTGCAAACTAGAATTTGGGGCACAAAGAAAAAACATCATATGGATTTGTAGGTGCAAAATTGAAAGAGTTATGATTTTTTAAAGGTAAGGAGGAAAAAAACGAAAATGCAAAAACAGAAAAACCCTGGGTCCTTAAGGGGATAAAGAAAAAAACAGTTTGCAGACTATTGCACAATCCAATATGGCTGCAAAATCTTGAGATCACGTGTGGTACAGAAAGTGATCGTGAACATGTCTGCTAATTTTCACACTGTTCTGACTAGTCATTTTAGAAAAAAAACTGTTTGCAAAATATTGCTCAATTCAATATGGCTGCCAAACCAGGTCATCATTTGTAGTACAGAAAGCGATCACAAACATTTGTGCTACATTTCACATTATTGCGACAAGCATTTGTGGAGAAAAAAAATGCATGCAGAATATTGTGCAATCCAATAGGGCAGCCAAACAGAATTAATTGTTGTACAGAACATGATCTCGAACATGTGTGGTAATTTTAACATTGTTCAGACCAACATTTTCGCAAGTAACAATGTATGGAGAATATTAGGCAATCCAATATGGTTGCCAAACTTGGTCATCAATTGTGGTACAGAATGTTATCACGAACACGTGTGCTAATTTTCACACTGTTCTGACCAGCAATTTAAGAGAAATCTATGTATGCACAATATTGCACAATCCAATATGGCTGCCAAATCTGGTGATCAATTGTCATATAGAAAGTGATCACGAGCATGTGTGCTAATTTTCGCACTGTTGTTACCAGTTACTTGGGAGAAAACTATATTTGCTGAATATTGTGCAATCCAATATGGCGGCAAAACCATGTGATCATATGTGGTACGGAAAGTCATGATGGACATGTGATAATTTTTGCACAGTTCTGGCCAGTAATTTTAGAAAAAACTTTGTTTGCAGAATATTGTGCAATCCAAATATGGCCACCAAATCTGGTGATGAACTGTGGTACAGAAAATGAGTAATCTAATATTGTGCAAAGAAATATAACTTTTTAGATTAACAGTCTACATATTACACACATTTCACAAAATTGCATATCATTATTAATGCTATCTAAATGTTATTGGCAAGCAGTGGCCATATTGATAATGCAAATGAACCAGCTTTAACAACCTTGGTACAGGAGGCAAGCATGAACATGTCTGCCAAATTATACAATATATTATTCTAACAAAAAGTTTTAGAGAAGAGGTTTGTAGAATATTGCGCAATTAAACATGGTGGCTAAACCATGTGATCAATAGACTTGTATTTAACAAGTCATAATTGTGATCACAGTGTTACCAAATATAACAATTTTTTAATCTTTATCTTTAGTGATTGAGGAAATGAAGAAGTTTCAATATTGTGCAAAATCATGCCACACAAACCAATATGGCTGCCTGACGATGTGACCTATGACCTTTATACTACAACAGATTATGCATAGTACTGGGCTCTACCAGTTTTGAAGTAAAAGTGAGGCAGTTACAGGCATATTACATGAAGCCCTACAGAAATAATAGAAATAATTGATGATATTTACATTATTCAATATGGCCGCTAAACCTTATGGTTGAATGACATTAAACAAACATTTATGAGTCTGGGTCACATTGTAACTAATGGTCTTACTGTGACGGCTGAGTAGTGGATCCGCTGACCTGTGTGAACAATAGCTGAACCGCACCAGGAAGCGGTGTCTAAGGTGCCGCTGGTTTTCACCAGAGCCCGCCACAAAGTGAGATGGACTTGCAGCTGCAGGCGGCACCCAGGCCGCTACCCCTGGTACGATCCGTCCACACAGTTTGCTCAGATGGAACTTGGCACAGATGGTTAATGTAGTCAGGACGAAGCACTGGTCAGAAGGCAGGTGGCAAAGGAGCGTAGTCGTGTCACAGGCACAAGGTCGCGAGGCAGGCGGCAAAGGAGCAAGGTCAGGTCACAGGCTGGAAGTCAGGAACACTAATATGGCACAGTAAATATAACACAAGGCACGAAGATCCGGCAGCATGATGGGGAGGTGCCGGACTAATATAGTATCCGCCCAGCAGGCGACCAATTATGGGCGTACTGGCCCTTTAAAACTAGCAATGCCGCTGCGCACGCGCCCTAAGGGAAAGGGATGCACGTGCCGGTGAAGCAGAGAAGCAGAAGCACTGGGGACAGCAGGAGGTGACGAGATTCCCGGAACTCGCATGCGGGTGCCACCACAGGCACTAGATGTGGGGTGCTCATGGCCGGCAACGTCTGGGACAGAGTGCAGGAACATCCCGCCCCGTGAGTCCCAGGACCAAGCATGACAGGGGAGAGAATTCATGGCCAGAATGAAAGGCCGGAGCGCTGCCCCTAACAGTACCCCCCCCCCCTTGGTCTCCCCCTCTATTATGGGTCTTAGAAAGTCTCGAACAAGGCTACCATCAGAAATATTCTCCTCTGGTTTCCAAGACCTCTCTTCTGGACCAAAACCCTTCCAGTCAACAAGAAAATAAAAACAACGTTTTCCTCTCAGTCTTCATCGCAAGGATCTCCTCTACCTCGAAAACGTCCAAAGAACCACATACAGGAGTGGGAGCAACTACTTTTTGAGAAAACTGATTAATGACCAGTAGCTTAAAGGGGTACTCCGGTGGAAAAACATGTTTTTTCTTTTTTAAATCAACTGGTGCCAGAAAGAAACATATTTGTAAATTACTTCTATTAAAAAATCTTAATCCTTCCTGTATTCATTAGCTGCTGAATACTACAGAGGAAATTCTTTTCTTTTTGGAATGCTCTCTGATGACATCACGAACACACTGCTCTCTGCTGACGTTATTATAATAATAAGTCTTTATTTATTGTTGTCCTTAGTGGGATTTGAACATAAAGTCCCAACACTGCAAGTCAGTAGTGCTAACCACTGAGCCTCCATGCTGCCCTTAGCATGCATCTGCTATGCATGGTTGCTAAAATGGACAGAGATGTCAGCAGAGAGCACTGTGCTCGTGATGTCATCAGTGTTACAAAAAGAAAGGAATTTCCTCTGTAGCATTCAGCAGCTAATAAGTACTGGAAGGATTAAGATTTTTAGAAGTCATTTACAAATATGTTTAACTTTCTGGCACCAGTTGATTTAAAAAAGAAAAAAAAAATGTTTTTCCACCGGAGTACCCCTTTAAGCAGAAAAACATGGATAGAATTTGGAATGTGAAGAGAAGAGGGCAGATGAAATTTGTAAGAGACAGGATTGATCTTTTGAAGAACTTCAAATGGACCCAGGTAACGGGGACCCAACTTGTAACTGGGAATTTTAAATCATATATACTTGGAGGAGAGCCAGACTGTCACCAGGAAAATAGGATGGAGGAGCTCTTCTCCTCTTGTCCGCTTGGGACTTCATTTGGGAGGAAGCAGATGGCAAAGAGTGCCTAGTCTCCTGCCAGATGGATACAAAATCTCTGATAAGAGCATCTACGGCCAGCACTCCAGATAAATAGGTGGACGAAGATGAAGACTGTAGATGACAAAAAAAGGGAGAAGTCTTCGTGGACTCAGAGTTTCAATGATTATTGGAAAACTCTGCCCAAGGCAAAAGATCAACCCAATTGTCCTTTTGCAGGTAACGTTCTAGGACCTGGTAACTCTCTCCACTTGCCCATTGGATTGAGGGTGGTGGGAAGAAGAAAAGTCCAGATACATTTTTAAACAAAAACAAAGGGCACACCAGAATTTGGAGACAAATTGCACCCCACGATCAAAGACAATGTTCGAAGGAAGGCCATGTAGATGAAAAATTTGTTGGAGAAAATGTTTGGCTAACTGAGGAGCTGGAGGTAGTCCGGGCAAAGGAATAAAATGTGCCATCTTGGAAGACCAATCAACAACCACCAGAAGGAGGAAGATCGGTGATGAAATCCATTGCTATATAAGTCCAAGGAGCATCCGGAATAAGCAAGGGCTTTGAGAGTCCAGCAGGTCTCAACCGGGGAGTCTTGTCAAGGAGCACAGGTGGTACAAGCACTGACAAAATCTGTGGCATCTTGTTTGAGATGCGGCCACCAATAGTGTCGATATATTAACTGAAAAGATTTCTTGATCCCAGAGTGACCAGCCAACAACTGGGAGTGACCCCAACTGAGGATACAACGTCTGTGCAGATTGTAGATATAAAAGGTTTTTGTGACCGGTAAATATGCTGATAGGATGTGTAGAGCCCTCTAAACGATGACCTCATTCTTCTAAGGCAGGTTTAATGGTGAGAAGTTCCCGGTCCCCAATAGAATAGTTTCTCTCCACAGGTAAAAGGTCTTGGAAAATAACCACAAGTAATGCTTTTTCCTTTGGAGGACTTTTTTTTTAGTAAGAACTGTGCCAGCTCCTACAGAAAATGCGTCTATCTCCAAACAGAACGGTTCTCCAGGATCGGGTGTTGAGAAAAGAGGTGCAGTAGCGAAGGCAGATTTTAACTGAGAAACAGCTTTTTCAGCCTCGGGAGACCAATTTTTGCTGTTATTCTTCTTATTGGTTAGCGCTACAATTGGGGCAACAAGGGAAGAAAAATGAGGAATGAACTGAAGGTAGTAGTTGGAAAACCCCAAAAAAATTTAAATAGCCGGAGGCCAGTCCATAACAGCAGAAAGCTTAGCTTAGCTCGGAGGTCTAATTTAGTGAATATTCTGTCTCCACGTAGACCATCAAAGAATTCTGCGATCAAGGGCAAAGGGTAGCGGTTTTTGATTGTAATTATATTAAGTCACCGATAGTCAATGCAAGGACGAAGAGAGCCATCGTATCCAGCTCTGGCAGGAGAAGTGGATTTCCGAATAAAACCCTTTTGTAGGTTTTCTTGAATCTATTTTTCCATAGCTTGAGTCTCAGGAACAGGCGGATAAATTCTTCCCCGGGGTGGTGTAGTACCTGGTTGAAGATCAATGGGACAATCGTAAGGGCAATGTGGTGGAAGAGTCTCTACTTTTTTTTCGCAGAATACATCAGCAAAGTCATGGTAAGGGTCAGGTATGCTCGACTTGGTTCAGAAGTACAATGTGGAAGCACAAAGAACTGTATATTTTCCTTATGCAAGAGTCCCACTTGAATAGTAAGAGGTTCTGTTCGGTAAAGCACCATACCCCTCAGGTTCTCTCCATTAACTGAAGAGATATACAGAGGCTTGTCTAGCCGAGAAACCAACAACCTATGCTTTTTGGCCAGGGTAGCGTCAATAAAGAAAGCATAAGAATGAAGACTTTGTAAGAGTATGAACTAGAACAGGCATGGTCAAACGTGGATAGGTACAATTCACACCCAGGGACGCCTCTCCTTCGTGCTCTAGGTGCGAGCCTTTCCCGGATGCTGAGGACAAAGAATGCACTCTTTAAGGAAGTGTTGAGGACTGGCACAGTAAAGGCATAAGTTCTCATTGCATCGTTGGGTTATTTCTTGTGAAAAAAGTCTAATGCGGTCCACCTGCATGGGCTCGTCAGATAGTGGAGTAGGAGAGAGTTGTAGAGGATGTTGAAAGATGGGAGCCAAATGGGGAAATCGCTGTGACCGGAGTGGTTCTCTATCACAACGAAGCTCCTCTTGTCTCTCAGTGAACCGCACGTCAATTCGGGTGGCAAGCTTAATGAGATCAGTCAGGGAGGATGGAAGAACTCGAACCACCAAGGCCTCCTTGATTCTACTTGAGAGACCCTTTTTAAAAGTAGCACACAAAGCCTCATTGTTCCAGGCCAGTTTGGAGGCCAAGATACAGAATTATACTGCATATTTCCCCAGAGAAGAATTTCCTTGAGAAAGATTCAGTAAGGCAGTCTCCGCAGAAGATGCCTGGGCTAGTCTCTTAAATACATTATGAAATTCAGAAAGGAATGTCTGGAGATTAGAGGACAATGGGTCATTGCGGTCCCACAGCAAGGTAGCCCATGCCAAGGCTTTTCCAGAAAGAAGGCTGATTACAAATGCCACTTTGGCACGCTCAGTAGAAAACTGGTCCACTTGGAGTTCCAGGTGCATGGAGTTATGAAGCCCCTGCACAACTTCGGCTCACCATCATATTTAGTAGGAAAAGACAAGAAAGGTCAGCTACACTTGGCAGAGGAACCTAGGCTGGATTCATGGCCGGATCTTACTGTAACGGTGTGTAACGGTGGATCCGCTCACCTGCGTGAACAACGGCTGAACCGCACCAGGGAGCGGAGTCTAAGGTGCCGCTGGTTTTCACCAGAGCCCACCGCAAAGTGGGATGGACTTGCAGCGGCAGGCGGCACCCAGGTTGCTACTACTGGTACGATACATCCACACTTGTTGCACAGATGGAACTTGGCACAGATGGTTAGCGTAGTCAGGACAAAGCACTGGTCAGAAGGCAGGTGGCAAAGGAGCGTAGTCTGGTCACAGGCACAAGGTCGAGAGGCAGGCGGCAAAGGAGCAAGGTCAGGACACAGGCTGGAGGTCAGGAACACTAATATGGCACACTAAACATAAGGTATTCTCTAAGGAACAAGGCAAGTAGATCCTGCACCATGATGGGGAGGTGCTGGACTAATATAGAGTCCACCCAGCAGGTGAACAATTATGGGCATACTGGTCCTTTAAATCTTCCTAAGGGAAGGGGATGTGCGTCCCGGAGAAGCAGAAGGACTGGGGACAGCAGGAGGTGAGAAGAAGCCCGGGACTCGCATGCGAGCGCATCCCGCATAATGAGTCCCAGAGCCACCACAGTCACTTGAGGGGGCTGGACAGAACGGTACCAAGCATGACAGGGGAGAGGGGGCACTCATGGCAAGAATGAATGGCCGGAGTGCTGCCCCTAACAGTAACCATACACGGCTGTTTGCACATCTGTATCTTTAACCCCTTAAGGAATAAGCCTATTTTCACCTTAAGGACTAGAGCATTTTTTGCACATCTGACCACTGCCACTTTAAGCATTAATAACTTTGGGATGCTTTTACTTTTCATTCTGATTCCGAGATTTTTTTTGTTACATATTCTACTTTATGTTGGTGGTAAATTTCCGTCGATACTTGCATAATTTCTTGGTGAAAAATTCCAAAATTTTATTTGAAAATGTGGCATTTTTCTAACTTTGAAGCCCTCTGCTCGTAAGGAAAATAGACATCCCAAATAAATTATATATTGATTCACATGTACAATATGTCTACTTTATGTTTGCATCATAAAGTTGACATGCTTTTACTTTTGGAGACATCAGAGGGATTCAAAGTTCAGCAGCAATTTTCCAATTTTTACCAAAATTTTCAAAAGCGGAATTTTTCAGGGACCAGTTCAGTTTTGAAGTGGATTTGAAGGGCCTTCATATTAGAAATACCCCACAAATTACCCCATTATAAAAACTGTGCACCTCAAAGTATTCAAAATGACATTCAGCAAAGTGAAGGAGAAAATACAAAATCTTCATTTTTTACACGCGCATGTTCTTGTAGACCCAGTTTTTGAATTTTTACAAGGGGTGTAAGGAGAGAAATCTTCCTAAAATTTGTAACTCAATTTCTCTCGAGTAAGGAAATACCTCATATGTGTATGTCAAGTGCTCTGTGGGTGTACTAGAGGGCTCAGAAGGGAAGGAGCGACAATATGATTTTGGAGAGTGAGTTTTTCTGAAATGGTTTTTGGGGGGCATGTCACATTTAGGAAGCATCTATGGTGCCAGAACAGCAAAAAAAAATGTGAGTGAGTCTTAACACCCCACAGATGTTTGACGACTTTTCGTTTAATTTGGACGTGTAAATAATTTTCACTAAAATGCTGGTTTTTCGCCAAATTTTTAATTTTTTTTTGCAAGGGGAAATAGGAGAAAATTCCCCCCAAAATTTGTAACCCCATCTCTTCTGAGTATGATCATACCCCATGTGTGGACGTCAAGTGCACTGCGGGCACACTACAATGCTCAGAAGAGAAGGAGTCACATTTGGCTTTTGGAAAGCAAATTTTTGCTGAAATGGTTTTTGGGGGGCATGTCACATTTAGGAAGCCCCTATGGTGCCAGGACAGCGAAAAAAATAAATAAAAAAAAACCAAAAAAAAAAACCACATGGCATACTATTTTGGAAACTACACCCCTTAAGGAACTTAGCAAGGGGTACAGTGAGCCTTAACACCCCACAGGTGTTTGAAGACTTTGGATGTGTATTATATTTGTTATTTTTTTTCCTAAATTTTTCATTTTACAATTTTACAAGGGGTAATAGGAGAAATGCCCCCCAAAATTTGTAACCCCATCTCTTCTGAGTATGTAAGTACCCCATGTGTGGACGTCAAGTGCACTGTGGGTACACTAAAATGCTCAGAAGAGAAGGAGTCACATTTGCCAATTTTTGCTGAAATGTGGGGAGCCATGTTGCATTTAGGAAGCCCCTATGGTGCCAGAACAGCAAAAAAAAATACATGGCATACTATTTTGGAAAGTACACCCCTCAAGGAATGTAACAAGGGGTAGAGTGAGCCTTAACACCCCACAGGTGTTTGATAAATGTTCATTAAAGTGGGATGTGAAAAGGAAAAATTTGATTTTTTGCACTAAAATGCTGGGGTTACCCCCAAAGTTTTCATTTTCACAAGTGCTAAAAGGAGAAAATGTCACCCTAAAATTGTAAATGAAATTTCTTTGGAGTAAGGACATACCTCATATCTGGATGTAAACAGCTCTGCGGGTGCACACCGGTCTTGGAAGAGCAGGAGCGCAGTCATGGGCATTGAGCTTCTACATAGCTGCCTATGGAGCCATAACAGTGGGATCCCCCCTCAAGAAGCGTTACATGGGGTAAATTACTAAAATGGGGTACACTAAGTTACTAAAGTGGGGTACAGTGGGACATAAAATCATAAAACAGGTTATGTTCCCATAATGATGACCCAGAGCATAGCCAAAACTAAAAAATATGCCCACACCAAACCCTATGCTCTGAATCATCATTCTGGGAATGTGATGTGTGTGGCCGTCCCTAACCTGTTGCCTCAAATGCGCACCCGCTCAGGTGGAGAGAGAGCGCTGCGCATTTGAGGCAACATAAAAAAGTCCCCGATGATAGTGACTCGGAAAAATATTCGAGTCACTATAAGAGTTTTTTGGGCAATTTTGTGGTTTATGGAGTTAAAACTTGGAATGTACTCTGGACTTGGTACATTGGGGTCAATTTATGGAAAATTTAAATGAAAAGGAAAAATGTAGTACTGCATGGAAGTGTGATACTCCCTCAAGCAGTTTTTAATGCAGAGGCCCAGATGATCGGGGCAAGTGTCACATTGAGTGGTAGTGTCCTTCCGTATCCCCCTCTTGTGACACACTCTGCATTTTTTATTCTGGGATCGTCCCTTCTTTCCAGTGTGGGGGACTTCACCTTGAAAGTGTTGGCCTGGGACCATCCTGGCACCTATATTTCCAGTTTCTCGGGAAGTCCGGCCTGCTCTTTCCTGGTCCCCAAAGATCAGGGCCCTTAGGACTGGAGGAATGTCCCTGTGTTGCCAGCATATTGGGACAGTACAAAAGAGTTGTACATGGCAACCATTACCAAGTAGACCGCAACTTTTCTGTACCATACCAGTGTTTTCCGCATGGCCATATATGGCTTGAGGACTTGATCAGAAAGATCAACTCCCCCCATATACCGATTGTATTCCAGAATACAATCGGGCTTGAGGACCGTTGTTGTGGTACCTCGCACAGGGACAGGTGAGCTGCTGTTACCATGAATTGTGGTCAGCATAAGGACATCCTTCTTATCCTTATACCTGACCAGCAACAGGTTTTCATTGATAAGGGCACGGGACTCACCCTTGGGCATAGGTGTCTGAACAAAATTTTGAGAGAGGCCTCTCTGGTTCTTCAGCACGGTCTCACAAGCAGACGTGGATCTGGCGACAAGAGATGTGAACAGAGGGATGCTGGTATAAAAGTTGTCCACGTACACATGGTAACCCTTATCCAGCAATGGGTGCACATGGTCCCAAACGAGCTTCCCGCTAACACCCAGAGTGGGGGGGGGGCATTCTGGAGGTTCAATACTGGAATCTCGTCCCTCATATACTCTAAACTTTCAAGTTCACCCGGCAGTACTCTCACAAAGTTTGTAGAGTTTCACGCCATACCGTGCTCGCTTCAAGGGAATATACTGGCGGTAGATGAGTCTCACCTTAAAACTGATAAGAGACTCATCTACCGAGAGCTCCCTGAGGGGTATGTATGCCTCCCAAAATTTGGGGGGGGGGGGACATGGGACATGCCGCATTATCAGCGTATTGCAGGCATTTCCGAATGCCCTCGAACCGCCTCTGTGCCATGGCCATACTGTAAAGCTGGGTCTGGTAGAGGACATCCCTGCTCCAGTACTGCCTGACACTTGTTTTTTTTGACCAGGACCATATGCAGCACGAGGCCCCAAAATGTCCTAATTTCGGCTGCACTGACGGCGTACCATTCATTGGGCCTGGCCAAAAGTGAATCAGAGTGGTGGGCGATGAACTGCTGGGTGTACAGATTCGTCTGCTCCACCATTAGATTGACAAAGCTGTCACTGAAAAAATAACTAAAATAGTCAATTTCAGTGTATCCAGCGGTGTCAATCCGGATTCTTGAGTCGCAAACTCAGAAATCCGTGGCTAATAACCCTCTGGGGGTCTCCAGACAGATTTACCAGAAGGAAGCTCCAGTAAAATTGCCGGGGGGGGGGTCGGACTCCTACTACAAGCGGCATGAACGCTCGTACTAGTGCCGGCCACTGGGTCACTTTCATGGGGGGTGCGTGGCCTCGCCTGGCGGCGTCTCCGCTGCTGTACAGGGGACTCATCAGTGGTAGATGATGAGGAGGAAGAGGAAGAACACAGAAAAGTCAGAGGCAATTAAAGTGTATGCCTCCTCTGCCGAAAATGCCCGTCGGGCAATTGCCTTTTTTCTACGGTGGCGGGGAGGGGTTGTGTGTGTATGGGGGTGTACAGAGTGTGTGTGCTTGGTATAACTTTTATATATAATGGTGTTTGATTATAAATCACACACAGTTATATGGGGGGGGGGGAAATGCTGCGGCCAAAAAAAAAAGAAAAAAAAAAGGGGGGTGGGTGGCAAATGCAGCCTCCTACCTTTCCCTCACAGGCAAACTCACCCTGACTAATGGAAAAGTCTTCAGCCCTGAGGGGCTCAGATCTCGGCAGAGGGGGGGGCCCTGGCTTCTTCTCACAGCTCTGCCTGCTGACTGAATTCAGTGGGCTAGCAGAGCTGCGAGAAGGGGACATTAACCCCTTCCCTGCTGGCTGCTATTGATCGTCCGGCCAATAGCAGCGCTCCTGGGGTGGTGACAATTAGTGTTGCTCGCGAATATTCGCAATTCGAATATTATTCGCGAATATCGCATATTCGCGTATTCGCGAATTTCGCGAATATAGCGCTATATATTCGTAATTACGAATAATTTTATTTATTTTTTTTTTTTCTTCACAGAACACATCACAGTGATCATCCCTCTCTGCTTCCAGCTTGTGTGGTGTAAAGAAGGCTGTAATACTACTGTGTGAGACTGGCGTGCGAAAATTCGCGTATGCGAAAATTAACATATGCTAATTTTCGCATACGCGAATTTTCGCGTATGTTAATTTTGTATATGTTAATATTCACATATGTTAATTTTCGCATACGCGAATTTTCGCGTATGTTAATTTTGTATATGTTAATATTCACATATGTTAATTTTCGGATACGCAAATTTTAGCATATGTGAAAATAAAACGAGAATATAACGAATATGCGAATATTCGCGAATATATGACAAATATTGGTCCATATATTCGCGAATATTCGCGAATTCGAATATGGCCTATGCCGCTCAACACTAGTGACAATGAACAATTTCAGCAGGCATCCCAGTCCGGTCCCTGCCCGGCGAGCGTCCGGAACCGGAATTCCCATGGGCGTACAGGTACGCCCTTGGTCCTTAAGTACCAGTGACCAAGGGCGTTCCCATACGCCCGTGGTCCTTAAGGGGTTAATGGTTTCAGAAAGACATGGCTTTGCATATAGCAATGAATATGGTCACCTAAAACAAAATGGCTGTCTGCTCATGTGACCCATGACCTTTATGTTAAAAAAATCTTATGCACAAAAGAGTATTCTACCATTGTGCTAAGGAAGTTTTTAATTAACAGTGTACATATTACACACATTTAAAATAAAGTGTGCATTAACCACTTAACGACCCAGGGCGTACCAGTATGTCCTGAGTCCTCTCCCTGAGCTGTGAAAAATTGCCACAAAAACCAAGATGACGGCCTTACCATGTGACCTATGACCTTTATGTCACATAAGATTATGCACAGCTCATGGGTCTACCACTATGCAAAGTCTCATGAGTTTTGGTGTTACCGTGCAGCAGATATAAGCATTTGAAATTTGCTGCAGAATAATAATAAGAAAAATAATAATCTGAGCAAAAACAATAGGTGTCCATGCGAGACATGTTGGCTTCATTCCTTCACCGCTGCCGCTTCCCGACATGTCCCCAAGAAGATGAGGAGCAGGCAGCGGGAGGGAAAATAAGTACACTGGGGGGGGGGGGAGGAGTAAGCACACTGGGGCCAATTAATTATTATAAATATGCATGAGGGGCATACATTTGGGGGTCAAATTAGTAGTTTAAAAACCCCGCCGGGAGCCCTGAATGGTTCCTCAGTGCCGGCCATTCAGGGCTCCTGGCAGGGACTTTAAAAGTGAAAGTAAAAATACACTGTACATCGCAGGGGAGCGGAGCATTTCACCAACTTCCCTGTTTAATAACTTCTGATCGCATCGGGTCTCATTCCTTTTTTACAATAGCGTAAAAGAAAAGCAACAATAACATTTTGATCCCCCCCCCCAGACAGAAAAGTCTGGTGGTTATTTCCTATTGCTTTTCATGCCCCATTGCTCAATACCCTCATCCCTTTATTTGTTGAAAATGCAGTTCCCCTAGGAGAGGACTCCTGCACAGTTTCTTACCAGAAGAAAAAGGAATTGACCTGGGCCCTCTCTCCCTATAGAAGGTGTGTGCTCAGCCTTTATGGTACAGTATGCACTTTGGGAATTAGCTGTACAAATGGTAGGCAAACAAGCAGGATGTTGTTGCAAAAACAAAAGGGTTTAAAAAAAAAAAAACAGCAGGAACATAACAGTTCAGCAGAAGGCTTAACATCAGCCATTAAGCTCAGAACAAACAAAAACATGACTCCAGCTTAAAGGGGTACTCCACTGGAAAACTTTTTTTTTTTTAAATCAACTGATGCCAGAAAGTTAAACAGATTTGTAAATCACTTCTATTAAAAAATCCTAATCCTTCCAGTACTTATGAGCTGCTGTATGATCCACAGGAAGTTCTTTTCTTTTTGAATTTCTGTCTGACCACATTGCTCTCTGCTGACACCTCTGTCCGTGTCAGGAACTGTCCAGAGTAGGAGCAAATCCCCATAGCAAACCTCCCCTGCTCTGGACAGTTCCTGACATGGACAGAGGTGTCATCAAGGAGCACTGTGGTCAGACAGAAAGGAAATTCAAAAAGAAAAGAACTTCCTGTGGAACATACAGCAGCTGATAAGTACTGGAAGAATTAAGATTTTTAAATAGAAGCAATTTACAAATCTGTTTAACTTTCTGGCACCAGTTGATTTAAAAAATGTTTTTTTTTCCAGTAGAGTACCCCTTTAAAGTCCTTACATGACCACGTAGAGGTGGTTAGTCCTACTGTAGAGATGCCAGCCTATCTCTGTCCTGTTCCCCAGGGCACCTTTGTGCTTGTTCCAGCTTGTAGCACAATGTGGAAAAATTGGCAAACAACTCCTCAGGTTCACAGCCTCCTCACCTGAGGTCTAGGAGCAGCAGGCTTTAAAGGCCTTACAGGTCCAGTCAAGTCCTTACCGGACTATGGGAATGGCCTCTTACCCACACTACAGCCATCCCCGAAAAAGAGCCCTTTTAGGCTAAGTCTCCACTTGGTTTTTTGCACTGCGTTTTTAGGGATTAAAAAAAACGCCTGAAAAATCGCCAGTACAAGTGACGTCATCATGCGTTTTTTTTTTGGTGTTTTTTCTGGCGTTTTTTCCTACATTTTTTTCATTTGTGTGGAAATTGCACCTTGGCGTTTTTCTTTTGGTACCCAAAATTTCTTGGGTACCAAAAAAAAAAAAAAAAAAAGGATGCAGCAGTGATGGAATTTTTTTTTATTTAAACACAATGTATATATTTTATAACCCAATTTTTATTATTTTTTAATAAAGTGTGTGTTTCACTATTTTTTTAAACATTTTTTTATGTAGTACTACTACTCTCAGCATGGAACAGACTGTTCCATGCTGGGAGTGATAGTACCTGTACTATAGACATATATCGTCCATGATATAGCAGAGAAGCGAGGGGTCTAAACATCGCTCGCCTCTCTGCACTTTACTCCGGCCACTGATGTCAACAGAAATTCATATTTCCCACCCAGAGCTGTGATTGGCCGGATGGTTGCAGCCAATCACAGCTTTGAGGAAAAGATGAATTAATGAGTGGCCGGCCCGGAGTATAGTGCAGAGCAGGGATGCGAGCAATGTATACAGTAGCTCCATCTCTGCTATAGACAAGACGATCACAGAGGATGTCAGTAGTGACATCCACTGTGATGTGTCCTTAAGCAGGCACTACTACTCCCAACATGGAGCACACTCTGCTCCATGCTGGGAGCTGTAGTACCTGTATTAATAGACAGTAACTCCTGACACCCGCTTCGATCTGTCTATTAATGCAGGTACTACAGCTCCCAGCATGAGGCAGAGTGTGCTCCATGTTAGGAGTAGTATTACCTGCAGTTATGGAAAGATCACAGTGCATGTAACTCCTGACACCCGCTGTGATGCTCCTGTATAATGTATAGATGCTCTCCTATGGTCCCCTGCACGGCCGTATATATACACATATTCCTATTTCTCACAGAGAGCTGTGATTGGCTGGAACCATCTGGCCAATCACAGCTCTGTGGGAAATATGAATAAGTGTAAATATACGTCAGGGAAGGGGACCATAGAAGAGCGGCCACCGCATCTATATATTATACAGAAAGATCGCAGCAGGCGATCTGTCTATTAGTACAGGTAGTACTACTCCCATCATGGAACAGCGTGTTCCATGCTGGGAGTAGTAGGACTAACTAAAAAAAAATGTAAAAAATAAAGCAAAAAGTGAAAAACACACACACAATAAATTTTTATAATTTGTAGTATATAATCACTGGCGCAGGGATGGTTCCCTTTTAGGCAGCCAAGATACAACAATGAGGGTCCTGGCTGGGGCCCAAATAAAAGGAATAAGCTCAAGGATAAATTATGTTTGTGTATCAGCGCACATAAAAGGAACACACATATGGGAACAAACTTACTAATGCAGTTGGTTTATTGTAATCTGGTTTATTGTCACTGGGTAGAGAAATTAAAGGAACGGCTTTTGAGTAAATAATTCAGATACTGTATCTATGTCGTAGGATTGTATCGATTTTGTACTGTTAAGTACTGTATCAAAAACAAACTTACTTTTATCTTGTTAGAGTTGAACTATGATGAAGATAGGTGCCGACCCCCCACCTCAATGACCGTGGTTGGCGGAAAACTTCTGTCTCACTCACTACATATATTTGTAAAATGAATATGATTAAATGATTTGTATATAATACAATATGCTTACATGTAAACAGTAATAGTAAGGAGGAAATCTGTATATGGTACCATGTATTAGGCGCTATAAGTGGTCAAAGGTACCTGTGATCTGAAAGCTGGTTTGCATAGATTGATCCACGGAGCGTTGTTTGTCCTGAGTTGCGGTGAAGGATACCAGTGTGCACGATACAATCCACGGAGCGTTGTTCGTCCAAAGGTATAATGTGGGTACTAAACACAGTCCTTCCAGGAGCCCCCAGAGAGACAGTATGAAAGGCAGTCCAGATGAACAGCGGGTGAAGGCGCCGGGAGATCTGCTCCGGCCGTGAGCGTCTCACCGGCGCGACCACGCTGTGATAGTTTGCACGGAGATCTGATTACTGAACGTGACGTCACGATTGCAGCTACAGCAAAGCGCAGGAGCCGAAGAATCATCTAACGCGTTTCGGTCAGTACGCTGACCTTCGTCAGAGATGAAGTGTCACTACTGGCTCCTGGTATTTATGCAAACTATGGATGTTAATCCGGGCCGACCCAATATTCATGTTCGCCTCTCTGGCAACCATACTTTCCAGATTGCCTGTTTCTAGTAGAGTATATGCACCGTGTCTAATCTTTATGGATAGTGTATTGATCAATCTAAGTCCCAGGCTCCAATTCTAGCATTTGCACATTCATATATGCAATACTTCAGGACCTTTGCTATGCAAAACGCATTTAAAACGCAAGCAAAAAACGCACAGTGTGAACATGTTCCTATCTAGAAAATTTGTTGCTGAAACAAAAGACTAAAAGGTTAAAAATGAAGTGTAAAAATGTCCTATATATCAATAGTGCTACTCTGACAGATAACCGAACTATCATAAGGAATATTTTTATTTTTAGTTTTTAATTGGACATTCCTCAAAAAAATATAAATCATAAAAAGGCAAATAGTTCTAGATCGATATTTAAACCGTATGGGGATATTGTATTTAGATTAAAAATCCAGCGGCTCTCCGTTCTTGACATGTTTGCCACATGATTTCCACCTCGCCAATGTTTTTTTACTTTTTCTAGTCCAAAAAATGTGGATTGTGCAAAAGACGCATTGTGCTTCTCCACAAAATGTTTAGAGAGTGGATGGCCCAAAAATTTCCTCTCTATATTATAAATATGTTCTCCAATTCGAGTGGACAAAATGCGTTTTGTCCGTCCCACATACATTTTGCCACATTGAATGCCATAAATAACATCTTTAGATTTGCAATTTATGTGCGACTTTATGGTGCTTCTAAACGACCCATCCCAACTTTCCACTTCACGCATTGGAGTTCTTTTTAATTCAGTTTTTTTGCAACATTTACATGACCGACATGGAAAAAACCCGTTTTCCTGGAAGAACGTAACCTGGTCTTTACAAGGCTTATTTTTGATGGGTAACTCTGATTATTGTAAGTAGTAATAATAGGTACTTTCATATTTTCGGTAGTCTCTATTAATGTTTCCTTCCGTTTTTTAGTTAATAAAATGCTTTGATCCATTTTTTCTACTTGTTCAGCAACTGTCAATAACATTTCCTTTTCATATCCCTTCTGTACAAAATCATTTTGTAAACTCTCAGCTTCCTTTTTGTATTCGACCACATCCGTGCAGTTTCTCCGCAATCTGATAAACTGGCTTCTCGGTATATTTCTAAGCCAGCTGGGGAGGTGACAACTACTCAAGTCTATATAGCTGTTGCTATCAGTAGTTTTTTTTTTTATAGGTTTTTGTCCTCAATTGGTTATCTTCTATAAAAACTGTTAGGTCCAAAAAATTAATTTCTGTCCGACTAATAGTGGGCGTGAAGGTAAGATAACATTTTTTTTTTATTTAAATTAGTTAAAAATTCATTTAAAAGGTTTTCTGGACCATTCCATATAAAAATTATGTCATCAATAAAACGCCTCCAGAGGACCAGATTTGACGCCAGGCCGGATGCTGGGAGGATATGGGATTCCTCCCACAACCCCATATACAGGTTAGAATATCCCGGCGCAAATCTGGTCCCCATGGCGGTGCCCCACGTCTGAAGATAAAAGTCATCATGGTATAAAAAGTAATTATGTTGGAGTATAAATGAAATGCACTCCCCAATGAAATTAGTTTGTTCTTGGGGCAAGGAAGTGTCTCTATTCATAAAGTGCTCTGCTGCTTGGCGCCCTTTTTCATGTTCTATTATAGTATATAAGGACGTAACGTCCAGGGTCCCTAAGATGTATTCAGGTTTCCAGGTTATCTCTCCGAGTATCTGGAGAATATGTGTAGTGTCCTTCAGGTATGTTGGAAGTTGGACCACATATTTTTGTAGCTGAAGGTCCACATACTTCAACAAGTTGGATGTAAGACAGTCAATCCCTGATATAATAGGGCGTCCCGGGGGCTTTGTAGCAGACTTATGTATTTTGGGAATATGATAAAATGCTGCAATATGGGGGTGTTTTATCATAATAAAATCTGCTTCTTTTTTATTTATAATCCCACTGTTTTTCCCTTTTTGTACCAGTCCCACTAATTTTTTGCTATATTCCAAAGTGGGGTCACTGGGGAGTTTTTTGTATGTTGTTTCATCCTGCAATAGGCGGAGTGCTTCAGAATGGTAATCTTGGATGTTTTGTACAACTATACTGCCGCCTTTGTCCGCCGGTCGGACTATGATATCATGATTATCTTGTAACGCTCTAATGGCTGTTTGTTCTTTTTTTGTTAAGTTGGATTTATATGTCTTATTACCTTTGTCCTTATACCGCCGAATGTCGCGAGTGACCATATTTTCAAAAACTCTAAATGAGTCTGAATATTCAGTATAGGGATGAAATAAGGATTTGTTGCTTAAGCTAGTATGTTGGAATTTAGATGGTTCTACTTCTTTGTTCATACTAACAGGGTTCCTAATGAAATATTTTTTTAGAGATAAGTTACGCATAAATTTTTTGATGCCCATAAAGGCTTCGAATTTATTAAACGTATTCGAGGGGGCAAATTTCAAGCCCTTTTGTAATAGGCTAGATTCATCCTTATTCAATATATATTCACTGAGATTATATATTTTCTGGGGGGGGGTGAGGTGTCTTGGTTATTTACATTAGTGTTTTTCCTTTCTAATATAGATTTCTTCTTTTTGGTGAGCTTCCCCCCTCTTCTACCTCTCTTATAGATTTTTTTCCTCCTCGTTTCCGAAAAAAATCTTCCTTAGGTGTTCCTTTTGGATTATTTTGAGTATCTGTTTTCTTCATATGTGTTTGGTAGTTGCGTAAAGGAGTACTTTTGTTCTTATTAGTGTTTACTTCTACAACCTTTTTTCCTGTATGTTTCCTGCTATTGTCCCTGTTCGTAGTTTTAGATTTTACTACTGGTTCATTTTCATCAACTGATCCACTTTCAGGTTCCCCATTCTCTGACTCAATCCCTTCCCTTTCTTCCAATATAGAAAATCTGTTGGTAATAGATATTAATTCCCGTGGGACAGGGTCAGGTAATTGGGTTCTGCATGGGGACTGTGACTGCATTTGTGGGGTTTGACATATAGAAATGATCCCCAAGTTGATTTCTTCTTCTATGTGCAAGTTGGTTTCATCTATAGTGTGTAGTTCTGCCATATTGATTGGCGTAGTGGGACCTGGTGGGAAGATTTGTGACTCGTCTGGTACTTCATCTCTAACAAATTTGCTTTGTTTCTTTTTTATTATTTCTTGTTCCTTGATTTTTATCCTTTGTTTGATTCTATTGGAGAGATAGATAATTTCTTGATGGTATCTGAAGGGTTGTAATTTTTCAAAAATCCTTTTAATTTCACTTTTAGCTGTTAGTAGGTTGTGTTTCCTCTTTTCTATGATGAATAGTACGGTCTGTTTAGAAAATTCATGCATCATTGCGTTCCACTCCTCCAGGGTTCCAGGATCACCTAAGTCACTGGTTAGATTTTTTGATATTTTTAGACCCTTAGGGATAATATCCCAATTTAAATATTTTTCCAGCCCAGGGTTGCTATCTCCCAAAGATCCCTCATTTCCAAAATCAAGAGTCTTTCTAAACGTTTTAGATCATATATAGCTTTTTCTATACTGTCTCTATTTTGTATATTCTCATTTATGCTTTGGCTCTTAGGAAACTGAAAAAAATTCTGAATATTATTAATGCGGGTTCTCCTATCTTCCCATAGGTCCATCCCGCAGCCTTGTGATTAGCCAGGAACAAACAAAAACAATATGTAGTATATAATCACTGGCGCAGGGATGGTTCCCTTTTAGGCAGCCAAGATACAACAATGAGGGTCCTTGCTGGGGCCCAAATAAAAGGAATAAGCTCAAGGATAAATTATGTTTGTGTATCGGCGCACATAAAAGGAAGACACATATGGGAACAAACTTACTAATGCAGTTGGTTTATTGGCATCTGTATGAGATAAGAAGATTTTGAGGAGTGAGCTGGTGTTGGTTTCGTTCACTGGGTAGAGAAATTAAAGGAACGGCTTTTGAGTAAATAATCCAGATACTGTATCTATGTCGTAGGATTGTATCGATTTTGTACTGTTAAGTACTGTAGCAAAAAAAAAACTTACTTTTATCTTGTTAGGATTGAACTATGATTTGCGCCGGGATATTCTAACCTGTATATGGGGTTGTGGGAGGAATCCCATATCCTCCCAGCATCCGGCCTGGCGTCAAATCTGGTCCTCTGGAGGCGTTTTATTGATGACATCATTTTTATATGGAATGGTCCGGAAAACCTTTTAAATGAATTTTTAACTAATTTAAATAAAAACAAATTTTATCTTACCTTCACGCCCACTATTAGTCGGACAGAAATTAATTTTTTGGACCTAACAGTTTTTATAGAAGATAACCAATTGAGGACAAAAACCTATAAAAAAAAACTACTGATAGCAACAGCTATATAGACTTGAGTAGTTGTCACCTCCCCAGCTGGCTTAGAAATATACAGAGAAGCCAGTTTATCAGATTGCAGAGAAACTGCACGGATGTGGTCGAATACAAAAAGGAAGCTGAGAGTTTACAAAATGATTTTGTACAGAAGGGATATGAAAAGGAAATGTTATTGACAGTTGCTGAACAAGTAGAAAAAATGGATCGAAGCATTTTATTAACTAAAAAACGGAAGGAAATATTAATAGAGACTACCGAAAATATCAAAGTACCTATTATTACTACTTACAATAATTAGAGTTACCTATTTAAGAAAATGGTAAAAAAAACATTGGGAAATTCTGAAAGGCGACAGAATTGTGGGACAATTGCTACCAAAACACCCCACTTTTATTTTTAAGAAAACATCTAATGTAGGGAATAGGGTGGCACCGACCATCAAAAATAAGCCTTGTAAAGACCAGGTTACGTTCTTCCAGGAAAACGGGTTTTTTCCACGTCGGCCATGTAAATGTTGCAAAAAAACTGAATTAAAAAGAACTCCAATGTGTGAAGAGGAAAGTTTGGATGGGTCGTTTAGAAGCCCCATAAAGTCGCACATAAATTGCAAATCTAAAGATGTTATTTATGGCATTCAATGCCCGTGTGGCAAAATGTATGTGGGACGGACAAAACGCATTTTGTCCACTCGAATTGGAGAACATATTTATAATATAGAGAGGAAATTTTTGGGCCATCCACTCTCTAAACATTTTGTGGAGAAGCACAATGCGTCTTTTGCACAATCCACATTTTTGGGACTAGAAAAAGTAAAAAAACATTGGCGAGGTGGAAATCATGTGGCAAACATGTCAAGAACGGAGAGCCGCTGGATTTTTAATCTAAATACAATATCCCCATACGGTTTAAATATCGATCTAGAACTATTTGCCTTTTTATGATATATATTTTTTGAGGAATGTCCAATTAAAAACTAAAAATAAAAATATTCCTTATGATAGTTCGGTTATCTGTCAGAGTAGCACTATTGATATATAGGACATTTTTACACTTCATTTTTAACCTTTTAGTCTTTTGTTTCAGCAACAAATTTTCTAGATAGGAACATGTTCACACTGTGCGTTTTTTGCTTGCGTTTTAAATGCGTTTTGCATAGCAAAGGTCCTGAAGTATTGCATATATGAATGTGCAAATGCTAGAATTGGAGCCTGGGACTTAGATTGATCAATACACTATCCATAAAGATTAGACACGGTGCATATACTCTACTAGAAACAGGCAATCTGGAAAGTATGGTTGCCAGAGAGGCGAACATGAATATTGGGTCGGCCCGGATTAACATCCATAGTTTGCATAAATACCAGGAGCCAGTAGTGACACTTCATCTCTGACGAAGGTCAGCGTACTGACCGAAACGCGTTAGATGATTCTTTGGCTCCTGCGCCTTGCTGTAGCTGCAATCGTGACGTCACGTTCAGTAATCAGATCTCCGTGCAAACTATCACAGCGTGGTCGCGCCGGTGAGACGCTCACGGCCGGAGCAGATCTCCCGGCGCCTTCACCCGCTGTTCATCTGGACTGCCTTTCATACTGTCTCTCTGGGGGCTCCTGGAAGGACTATGTTTAGTACCCACATTATACCTTTGGACGAACAACGCTCCGTGGATTGTATCGTGCACACTGGTATCCTTCACCGCAACTCAGGACAAACAACGCTCCGTGGATCAATCTATGCAAACCAGCTTTCAGATCACAGGTACCTTTGACCACTTATAGCGCCTAATACATGGTACCATATACAGATTTCCTCCTTACTATTACTGTTTACATGTAAGCATATTGTATTATATACGAATCATTTAATCATATTCATTTTACAAATATATGTAGTGAGTGAGACAGAAGTTTTCCGCCAACCACGGTCATTGAGGTGGGGGGTCGGCACCTATCTTCATCATAGTTCAACCCTAACAAGATAAAAGTACGTTTTTTTTTTTGCTACAGTACTTAACAGTACAAAATCGATACAATCCTACGACATAGATACAGTATCTGAATTATTTACTCAAAAGCCGTTCCTTTAATTTCTCTACCCAGTGAACGAAACCAACACCAGCTCACTCCTCAAAATCTTCTTATCTCATACAGATGCTAATAAACCAACTGCATTAGTAAGTTTGTTCCCATATGTGTGTTCCTTTTATGTGCGCCGATACACAAACATAATTTATCCTTAAATTTTTATAATTGTCGGCTACATTTTTATTTCCCTGCACACATAAATTGATCCCCGTTTAAAAAGTAATAGTTTTTTTTTCAATAATATATATTTATTTAGATACAATTTTTTCCTTCACTACTGTATATTTTTGAAAATTTTTTTTTAATGGTACGAAATTTTATTAAAAACAGCTATCTACATCACTTTTTTGGATCGCTAAAGTCCAAATAAGATTAAAAAACGCCTGCAAAGACGCCAAAGTTAAAATCCACATAGCGTTTTTCTTGGCGCTTTCTCACTCCCATAGACTTCTATTGGAGCAAAACGCCACAATTTTGACAAAAAACGCCGGTTTGAGGGAACTACAGCGTTTTTTTCAAAACGCCAAAGAGCAGAAAAAATGCTGAAAAAGTGAAAAAACGCCAAAAGGATTAAAAAAACGCCAAAGTGAAAAAATGCAAAGTGGAATTCGAAATTTGTGATTTCTCATTGACTTACAGCTAACATCTGGCCACAGCTTTTTTTGACCAAAAAACAATTGGCGTTTTTCTTTGCGTATTGCAAAAATAAAAATGATCTTTTCCACCACCGAATCCCGGGACTTCAGTGGCACATATATTGCAGTTTCTTTGCTGCAACTTAGCTGCATGGAAATGCCGAAGCGTACTGCCGGATCGGCCTCCTTGACAACACTGGAAGTTTACTAGTTGATACAGTTACCTACTTGGCACATATCTACCTTCCACCACTTTACCTGCTGGCTGCCTGCAGTACCTTACTGGGTATATATAGCATAGTAGCATATGGCCCTTGGAGAGAAGGGTACAGCCATAGTTTGCTATTGGATAGCTCTTTCCAGAAAAAATTGCATTGCTAGCAAATGGAATAGGTAATAGTCCCAGGTTTTCCACTTCAACTTGCATAAACCTTTATTATACAATTTACAAGTTAAAAAATAGTATATGGCTGCTGTTGCCATCACCTCTAGGGATCCTATATATCCACACCTTAATTCCAATCATTGCTGTATACAGATAGGCCACTAGTATTTTGACAATCGTGTCAGACTAAGGCTTAGTTTTTTTTGGCAAAACTTCCACTGCAGTTTTAGAGCCAAAGCCAGAAGTGTATTGAAAAGGCATGGAAAATATAAAGGACGGACTTATTATTCTCCTTCCTGCTGGATCCTCTTCGTACTTTGGTTCAAAAACTGCATTGGCAGTCTTCCAAAATGGCAGAAAAAAACTGTGTAGAAACCTAGCCTAAGCATCATTGATTGTGTCATACTATGGAAATAGAGCTCTCAGATGTTTCAGTATCAAGGTGAACATGAGACTCCAGCACATTATGATTGAATGTAATCCATAAAATCCATTTGACTGATTTTCACACATGGGATTAGCTTGATAGCCAAAGTGACCATCATGTGAAAATAATGTGGATTTTATGGATTACATTCAATCATGACATGCTGGAGCTTCAGATCCATGCTGAGGAGCTTCCTAGCTGTAATACTTACTTCTATGTACAACACAGTACAATACAGTAATGAAGGAACCAGAGAGCTAACACAGAGATTCCCTACCAGGGTGTAAAGGCATGCTGAGGGCAGTTTTGCAACATGTGGAGGCACACTGATTGGGAAATACTTAGCTAACCAGTAAAAATGATGGCTTACAGATGTGTCCATTGTTACCTTTTCTTGAGTTTAGTTAACCCCTTAAGGATGCCTGTTTTTACCTTAACTACTTAAGGACGCAGCCCATTTGGGCCTTAAGGACGCAGATAATTTAATTTTAACGTTTTCATTTTTTCCTCCTCGCCTTCAAAAAATCATAACTTTTATATTTTCATCCACATACTAGTATGAGGGCTTGTTGTTTGCGCGACCAGTTGTCTGTTGTAATGCCATCACTCACTTTACCATTAAATGTATGACGCAACCAAAAGAATATTATTTGTGTGGTGAAATTAAAAAGAAAACCGCAATTTTGCAATTTTTGGAAGGTTTTGTTTTCACGCCGTACAATTTACGGTAAAAATGACGTGTGTTCTTTATTCTTTGGGTCAATATGATTAAAATGATACCCATGATAACATACTTTTCTATTACTGTTGAGCTTAAAAAAATTTGCAAACTTTTTAACCAAATTACTATGTTTAAAATCCCCCTATTTTGAAGACCTATAACTTTTTAATTTTTTCGTATAAGCAGTGGTATGAGGGCTCACTTTTTGCACCGTGATCTGTACTTTTTATTGATACCATATTTGCTTATATAGAACTTTTAATTCATTTTTTATAAAAAATTTTGGGAATAAAATGTTATAAAAAAGCATCTATTTTGGCCTTTTTTATTTTTATGTTCACACCGCTCACCGTACGGTATCATTAACATTTTATTTTAATAGTTCAGATATTTACACATGTGGAGATACCAAATATGTATATAAAATGTTTTTTTTTAACACTTTGGGGGTGAAATAGGGAAAATTGGACAATTTACGTTTTTATTGGGGGAGGGTTTTTTTCACATTTTTTTTACTTTATTTTTTTACTTTTAGTTTTACACTTTAATAGTCCCCATAGGGGACTATTTATAGCAATCACTCAATTGCTAATACTGTTCAGTGCTATTTATAGGACACAGCACTGATCAGCATTATCGGTCATCTTCTGCTCTGGTCTGCGGGAAGGCAGATCAGAGCACAAGATGTCGGGAAGGCAGCGGAGCCAGGTGAGGGGACCTCCATCTGCGCTGCGGGCAATCTGATAATCCATTTTAGTGACCGCGATGCTGCAGATGCCGTGATCTGTATTGATCACGGCATCTGAGGGGTTAATGGCAGACATCCGAGGGATCGCGGGTGTCCGCCATTACGGCAGGCATGATCCGGGCATCGCTCCGATGCTCACGGTTATGCTTAGGACATAAATGCGCGTCCAGGTGCGTTAAGTACCACCTAACCAGGACGTACATTTACGGCACTCGTCGTCAAGGGGTTAATGAAAGGGACCCATATTTTAAATCTGATATATGTATCTTTAAAGTAGAACTCCAGTAGAAATAACAAACTGTAAGTCAACTTCTGTCTCTCCCCCGATGTGCCAATATCGGTCTTCTATCTTCTGGGCCCTGGTCTTCTTTCACATCTTGGATCCCAACACATCACACTGGAATTAGCTTATCGCCAGCTGCAGCGATGTCCCATCTCGGCCAGTAATCCGCTCAGAGTAGTGTCATGTAACGGCCTGGGCAGCAGGGAGATGGCGGGGCCCAGGCTCTTTACATGACACTGCACTTATTGTATCACTGGCTGAGGCTGTACATCGCTGCAGTCGGTGAAAAGCCAATCGCAGCGTGATGTTTTGGGCTCTAAGATGGGCCAGAAGGCCTGGCCAAGAAGATAGAAGACCCATATTGGCACATCGGGGAGAGAGACAGAAGGTGAGTTTTATTAGATTTTTTTGCAACCTGGGCACAATAAATAGAGAAAAAATCCCACCAAAAATCACCTTTAAAAGAGTACTCCTGCACAACATAACTTATCCCCTATCCAAAGGATAGGGGATAAGTTATAGATCACAGGGCGTCCGAGCGCTGGGGCCCACCGGGATCTCCTGGATGGGGCCGTGGCAGTCTGCAGGAAGTGCAGTTTCGTCCCAGCAGAAAGCTGCGGAAGACACGCCCCCTCCATGTATCTCTATGAGGTGCATGCAGGGGGCATGTTGGCCGCCATGTCATGCGGGGACGGAACACCCCCTTTCCAGTATACTGTCTCAGATAGGGGATAAGTTATATTGCACTACAGATGTCCTTTAAGTGGTAATAACTTTAGAATGCTTTAAGGGTGGGTTCACACTAGGTTTTGATGAAACGGCCACCAGCCTCGATCTCATTCATCTCAGTATTTTTTCCCCGTATCCGTATTTCTGACTGGACCTTAAACCGGTATACCAACGTGTTGTGAACACACCCTTACTAAGTGAAGCAACTCTGAGAATATATTTTGTGACATATTGTACTTTACTGTATATCAGTGGTTACTTCTTGTTGATATATGCAGTGGTTTTTGTAATAAACTCCAAAACATTTCAGGCATTTTCAAAAAAAAATTGTATGATATTCACTGTGTGACTGTGTGTTAAAAATGATGTTATCTTTATTCTATGGATTGGTACAATTATGGCAATACCCAATTTATATAGATCCTCATCCTTCCTTCCTTTTCACAAAAAATAATAATATATATATATATATATATATATATATATATATCTTCACCTCTTTTGTATTGCGACAGCCATACATGTTCCAACAGCCAAAACTTTTTTATTTTTCATTCAACACCATTGCGTGAGGGCTTATTTTTTGTAGGACAAGCTGTACTTTTTACTGGTATCATTTGTGGTGGACCACCGGGTTTAATGGCGGGACCACGGGTGTAGCGGTGTGAGTGTTGGGATCAGATGGTATTAACCCGGGGGCTGGATGGTATTAAACCCTAGTGTTCATGACACCAGCGTGGTATTCGGGTTCCGGAACACCACACGCCCGGATTCTCTGTTATCCAAATTGCTAGAAGTGAAATGAGAGTCCACAACCAGTTATGGTCAAACGGAGGCTTTACTGAGTATAAGACAGATGTAATTATCTTTACAGCTAAGGCCAGAATTCCCAGAAAGGTGGCCAGGACCCAGAGGACCTCGCAGCTTGCTGAACCAATAAACTTGTAGTTAACTTGACTTGAAATTAGACTTGACTTGACTATGTACAGGACTTGATTACTTGTAGTGATAGCAGACATAGACGTGAGACTTACTGGAATGACTGTAGCTTGTGGGGTGTTCCAGATGCTGATCACTTGCACTGACACCTCTGGTGGTTGCTGTCTCAGTAAAGACTGATGGTACAAGAGCGTGAATTGTAATGGCCACCCCTTTATATAGTTGGGGGCTGGACTAAAGCCCATTGGTCAAGCTGCGGATCATAGGTTAAGCTGGTGCTCTCTGGGAGAACATGTGACAACAAATCATGTGACTGCATAACATAACATGTGACAGACTTACACAGGTCCTTGAGACCTCCCACAGGTCCTCTATGCTACATACTACCTATACATAGGGATCCTGTCTAGGCATTAAAGTGACACACACACCTTTAAAAAACCAACAGGGGGAGACCTTGCAGGGGAGCCCCCAGGTCACTGAGGGACTCAACCTGACAGGGCCTAAGGGTAATACAGGACCATGACCTGGACTGGGACATCACGCATTTTTTCAATATATGCTATCTTTTGATGCTTTTATTGTTTTACTCTACTTATTGGACCAAAATTTGCATCAGATTGCTTCCTGTTGCCATGGCAACCATTGAGACCCCACACATCCATTGCTGGTTCACCAATGGGGGACAGGGGGAGGGTTAATACTGCTGAGAAGAGCACAATCTCGGCAGTTGCAGCAGGATCCTGGGTGTAATTGACAGTGTGGCAGCGCAGGGAATATACAGGATGTTTGGGTACCACCTGTTGTGGGAATGTATGGAAAGAGGTTAAATATCTCAATTTCATTAATACAAATTCAATAAAATATAGCAGCATAATAGCAAAACCTGTAACCATGCAATCACAACAAAAAATGGCTGCAAACAGACACATACATATCCAAAGTATTACAATATTATGATTTCTTTATAAGCTAGTCATCACCCAACACATTTTGAAATATGTAAAGAAAGGGTAAAAAAGGACTCAACTGTATGCCTTACATAGGACTTCAGTGTGGGACCCCCAATGATAACATGAATGAAGAAGACACAGCCATCACTATTTGAAGTTGGACAACCTCGTCTAAATACATTGACGGGGTTATGCAGTATCAGAAAAACAGAGCTGATTTCTTCACAAAAAAAACACACCTGCAGGGCGGCCTTTGGGGTGTGCGAGCTGTGCAGCCGCACAGGGCACCATAGCAACAAACATGGGCGCTGGGCAGCCGACACAGCTCGCAGTGTCATCTCCCCTCCCTGAACTCCAGAGGACACAGGTCTGCACAGGGAGAGAGTACACGCCCCCTCCCTCATCTCCCCTCCCTGAGCTCGGGAGGACACAGGTCTTCACGGGTAGAGAGTACATGCCCCCTCCCTCATCTCCCTGAGCTCGGGAGGACGCAGGTCTTTACGGGGAGAAAAAAGCCAGAGCAGGGGGAGAGACGAGGAGCACGGCTCCCGCATCTCCCCTCCCCTCGGAGGACGCAGGTCTGCACAGGGAGAAAGAAGCCACAGCAGTGCTCCTCATCTCCCCTGCCTGAGCTCTGTCTGTGTTTACTGTGCACAGGCTGGGGATTCATACACTGCAGGGGCTGGAGAGGATTTCTCGGGCTGGGGAGGATTTCTATGTGAGAAGGGGGGGGGGCACATGCTGGGAGTTGTAGTCCCTGTTATGTGTGTGTGTGTTTATGCTAGTGGTTCCCAACCAGGGAATGCTGGGATTTGTGGTCCCTGTTATGTGTGTGTATGCTAGAGTTCCCCAACCAGGGAATGCTGGGAGTTGTAGTCCCTGTTATGTGTGTGTATGCTAGTGTTCCCCAACCAGGGAATGCTGCGAGTTGTAGTCCCTGTTATGTGTGTGTATGCTAGTGGTTCACAACCAGGGAATGCTGGGAGTTGTAGTCCCTGTTATGTGTGTGTATGCTAGTTATTCCCAACCAGGGAATGCTGGGAGTTGTAGTCCCTGTTATGTGTGTGTGTGTGTGTGTGTGTGTGTGTATGCTGGTTAAATTATCTGTAATAAAAAAAAAATATTTGTTACAAAGATTTTTTCCTCTTTGTGTATGTTTATGGGGTGATAGGGGGGGCACCACAAGGTTAACTCACACAGGGCGCCTGAACACCTAAGGCCGGCCCTGCACACCTATACTTAGGTTGTGTCTGGTATTGCAGCTCTGTTCCATTAAGGTCAATGGATACAAGTTGTTATACCAGTCACAACCTGAGAACCAGCGTGGGGCTGTTTTTATAAGAAATTAGTTCTGTTAAGCACTGTAAATCCTATGATTTCTTGATGATTTCTTAGTCAGGAAATCTTTTAGGAAATCTTGTTTTTCTCTCAGGCTTATGAAACCTGTTTTATTTGCTGATAATTTTGTTTTTTATTTACATAATGCCGAATGCTCTAAACAGCCAAAAATGCCCTGATCTGTAAGGGGATGGACCTGTCAGATCCAACAGATGTTATTTAGTACCTAATGCTGATCATGTACATGTCATTTTCATGTATCTATCACTGATATTTCAGTAAAAAAAAATGCATATCACAGCTGCTCACTGTCTTTTTGATCTACCCAAAGGGAGGGACCATGTCCCTTTCTTGCCTGCCATGTGATGATTCCTCCCCTTTCCTAACTCTGCTGACTCACTGCTGTTGGGAGGAGCCTGGCAGCCCTGCTCTGTAACCCTTTCCTCTCTGGTTTTACGCTGTACACACACACACACAATGATTATTGGAGATTGCCTGTAATCTACCACCAAATACAATATGGTGAGTGTATAAATTACATCTTTCTAAATTAGTGCAAAGGTTTAGTGCTAAAAATACAGTGGTTTTTATGCATACATTTTCTGTTCCTATGTCATTCATGTGTATCATTCTTTGCCAGTTCTGTAAAGCTGGGACTTGTAGTTTTGGAATAGTTAGATGGACAGTGTTTGGATAACTCTTTTTTGCAGCAGTGTTGCCTTCAGCTGTGTGCCTACACCTTTTGCAAAACTACAACTCCCAGCATGCACAGACATACTTTGACTGTCCAGGCATGCTTGGAGTTGTAGTTTTACAACAGCTGGAGGCACATGATTGGTAAAACTCTTTGTTACAGCAGTGTTGCTGCAGGCTGTGTTTCTCCTGCAGCCTTGTCAATCAGCCATATCTTGTCCATGACCCTTGGACACGCTCATGCTGCTGTGGGACTCAACAGTGTCCCAGGAGGTATGGGGACCCATAGGGGTGGGTTTTTAAAAGGCAGTTTGCAAAAATTATTGTTTTGCCAAGATGTCGAACATATAAAAAGTTTTTTTTATCTGACAGTGCCCATTTCAAGCTATGTTTTAAAGCTATTTCCTAAGATAATGCATACATTTTCCATACTCTAAAGGAGTTGAATACAACATCCCACAGGCTACGCTAGAATAAACATTTTTGTTCTAAAGTAAAATGAACAACAAATTTACTTGAGCAGTTTCTAATTGAGCATGAAGGTTTCCACCACTAGGGTATATCTGACACGTACATTGTATGAATATACCCATAGCAATCAATCATGCAAGCTTCCCCATAGCAATCAATCATGCAATGCTCCCTGGATATTAAATGTAATATTAACATGCCTAGAACACAAGGTATTGTGTATAATGTACAGTATTATTTATACAGTGTTACAATTGTTTTGCTTCCACTGTTATTATTACTTTCTGCAGATTTTTATTTATTATTGTAACATGTGTCAAATAATATTTTGATGAGGCGTCATTGTTCTTTTGCAATGTAATTTATCACCTGTTTTCTCATGTATCTTGTGCTTAGAGGTTCTGTTCATTTATTTTGATTGATGTTGATGAATATTTTATGTTGACGCCAGAACATCTCTTTATTAGGCATTAAGAATAATGTTAAGTCAGGGAAAATTATCATATCATATTTCTCTATTGCATTTTTCATAGATCTAATTTCTTTTTAATGAAAAATAAAACCCCACCTGGCATGTAAAAATAATTCTGCAATTGGCATTCTCTGCACAGGTGCTGAGAAGACATTTTATTGTGTATCCTTGGGCATACTGTACATGCATGACAAGGGATGACACAGAGAGCAAAGAGTCCCTCTGCAAAAATGTGCATGGTCTACATACACATTATACACACTTTGGACAGAAGCAGTGCATGTCAGACTGGTGCAGCACATACTTTTGTTAAGTGTAACACATTTAACAGATACACACCCATCAGACAACCACAGAATAGATTTGTGCACAAGAAAATTTTTCGTTTAGTCATTTTCGTTTTTTCATTTTGGATAAAATTTTCGGTTCGGTAATATTTTTGGTTTTGATTTTTCGGATACATTCGGTATTCGGGTAAATCTTTTTATTCTTTTTTGTACTTTAGCGATCCTAAAAATTATGGAGATACCTTTTTTATAAAAATTTCGTAGGGTACCATAAAAAAATTATAAAAAAGATACAGTAGTGATGGAAAAAATTGTATCTAACGAAATGTATCTTTTTTATTATGAAATGTTTATGAATTTTTAAACAGGGATCAATTTATGTGAGCGGTTAAAGCACTAAAAATGTAGCCGACAATAATAAAAATGTAGTGTGTGCGTGTTTTTCACATTTAAAAAATTTTTTTTTAGGTAGTACTACTACTCCCAGCATGGAACACACTGTTCCATGATGGGGGTAGTAGTACCTGTACTAATTGACAGATCCCTTGCGATGCTCTTGTATAATGTATAGATGTGGCGGCCGCTCTTCTATGGTCCCCTGAACTGCTGTATATATACACATATTCATATTTCCTGCAGAGCTGTGATTGGCCAGATGGTTCCAGCCAATCACAGCTCTCTGTGAGAAATAGGAATATGTGTATATATACGGCAGTGCAGGGGACCATAGGAGAGCGGCCGCCGCATCCATAGATTATACAGGAGGATCACAGCGGGTGTCAGGAGTGATACCCGCAGTGATCTTTCCTTAACTACAAGTACTACTACTCCCAACATGAAGTACACTCTGCTCCATGCTGGGAGCTGTAGTACCTGCATTAATAGACAGATCGCAGTGGGTGTCAGAAGTTACACTCGCTGCGATATGTCTATTAATGCAGGTACTACAGCTCCCAGCATGGAGCAGAGTGTGCTCCATGTTGGGAGTAGTAGTACCTGCAGTAAGGGACAGATCACAGCGGATGTCACTCCTCCTGACACCCGCTGCTATCCTCCTGATGTGAATGTCAGGATCAGCTGTTCTCAAGGCTACAGAGCTGGGAGAACAGCTGACGCTGAGCCGTAGGTATACATCGTGTACCTCCTGCCCAGTGCCAAGCAAGAACTTACAGTGAGCCTGCAATGTGTATATAGTATAAACATTGCTGGCTCACTTAACCCCTTGCTGAGCTGTGCGCTATGCGCAAGCCCAGCAAGGAAAGAGTTAGCTTACACTGCTGGACAGTGTAGGTTAACCCTTTGGGCGGTATACACTATATACAGCTATCTATAGATAGCTGTATATAGTGTATACAGAAGATGAAGTCTGCTTACTTCCCTCAAGCAGGTCCGTGTAGCCCCGCCCCCAAGTGATGACGTCATTAGGGGGCAGCGCTACACACGGGATTCAGGCTAGTCTGAAGCTCTGTTCACATTGTCCGTTTTGGATAATGGGAACAGACCCTTCTGCCAGTGTCTACCCAGACAGGGAGACTCCAGCTGTTGCTAAACTACAACTCCCAGCATGCCCAGACAGCTAAAGGCTGTCTGGGCATGCTGGGAGTTGTAGTTTTGCACCAATTGGTGGTTCCCTGTTTGGGTAGACATTGCATCATGGGTGCTCTCCCCATCAGACAGCGCCAAAAATGTCATAACCAATTTTTTGTGTTTTTTTTTCTTCTCGTTTTAGATCCGTGTATGCAGAGGATTACAGCTGATTCGAGGGATTATGGCGGATTAATTTTTTTCTTTTAATAAAATGGTTAACGAGGGCTGTGGGGGAGTGTTTTCTAAAATAAATTTTTTTTCCAATGTGTTGTGTTTTTTTTTAATGAATTTTCAGGCTTAGTAGTGGAAGCTGGTCTTATTGACGGAATCCATTACTAAGCCAGGGCTTAGCGCTAGCCCCATAAACAGCTAGTGCTAACCCCCAATTATTACCTCGGTACCCACCGCCACAGGGGTGTCGGGAAGAGCCAGTACCAACAGGCCCTGAGCGTCAAAAATGGTGCGCCTAGGCGGTAACAGGCTGGCGTTATTTAGGCTGGGGAGGGCCAGTAACAATGGTCCTCGCCCACCCTGGTAACGTCAGGCTGTTGCTGTTTGGTTGGTATTGTGCTGAGAATGAAAATATGGGGAACCTTACACGTTTTTTTTATTTTATTATTTAAATAAAAAAAACACATAGGGTTCCCCGTATTTTCCTATGGTCCCCTGCACGGCATATACATATATAAATACACATATTCCTATTTCTCACAGAGAGCTGTGATTGGCTGGAACCATCTGGCCAATCACAGCTCTGCGGGAAATATGAATATGTGTATATATACGGCAGTGCAGGGGACCATAGAAGAGCGGCCGCCGCATCTATACATTATACAAAAGGATCGCAAGGGACCCCGGCGATCTGTCAATTAGTACAGGTAACTACTGTATTCAGGAACAGTGAATTCCATGCTGGGAGTAGTAGTACTAACTAAAAAATGTATTAAAAAAAAGTGAAAAACACCCACACACTACATTTTTATTATTGTCGGCTACATTTTTAGTGCTTTACCCGCTCACATAAATTGATTCCTGTTTAAAAATTAATAAACATTTCATAATAAAAAAGATACATTTGGTTAGATACAATTTTTTCCATCACTACTGTATCTTTTTTATTATTATTATTTTTTTATTAGAATTAA
Source organism: Hyla sarda (assembly GCF_029499605.1). Lineage (NCBI taxonomy): Eukaryota > Metazoa > Chordata > Amphibia > Anura > Hylidae > Hyla > Hyla sarda. The sequence goes on from NC_079189.1 coordinate 88,919,136, forward strand.
TTCTTTACATTCGTTTACGGATAACGAATGCATTCGTTATTTACCGCATGCATTCGGTAAATAACGAATGCATTCGTTGTTTTGCTATTAGTATAATCGTGGATATACGGTAATGTTCAAAATATGTTTTCGTGCATTCGGATCGGTCCGAATGCCCGAAAACGGTAAAATTCGGTAAATTAGATATTCATGCCGAAACGAATTGCACATGTCTACCACAGAATACAAAACATACACATACACATCAGCACACACAACAAACACACCCAGGCATCAGACAATTACAAACACACATCAAACAAGGACAGCACAGATAACACACACACACCCTCACATCAGACAGACAAACCCAACAGACACAACAAATATCACATCAAGCAAATGCAGTACACATATCCGACAAGCATAGCACAGACAACATATGGTACACACACATCAGACAAGTACAGCATACATACCAGACAAGTACAGTAAACACTAGTGTTGAGCGGCATAGGCCATATTCGAATTCGCGAATATTCGCGAATATATGGACGAATATTCGTCATATATTCGCGAATATTCGCATATTCGTTATATTCTCGTTTTAATTTCGCATATGCGACTATTCGCGTATGCAAAAATTAACATATGTGAATATTAGCATATACAAAATTCGCACAGTAGTATTACAGCCTTCTTTACACCACACAAGCTGGAAGCAGAGAGGGATGATCACTGTGATGTGTACTGTGAAGAAAGAAAAAAAAAATACGAATATTCGTAATTACGAATATATAGCGCTATATTCGCGAAATTCGCGAATTCACGAATATGCGATATTCGCGAATAATATTCGAATTGCGAATATTCGCGAGCAACACTAGTAAACACCACAGATACCAACACATCAGACACAAGTACAACACATATAAATATTGGACAATCACAAAACAGACATTCATTAACACACATTAGACAAGCATATCACACACACCAGGAGCGTAATGATCACGTTCGCATAGGGTGCAACTCTAACCAGGCCCACAGGGGGGAAAAAAGCACCCCTATGGGGATTAAAGACATGTCCTTTATCCACAAAGGAACATGGCTTTAAACTGTGTGCAGAGATTGAACTACTTTAACCTCTTCAGGACATAGGGCGTATGGATACGCCCTGCATCCCGAGTCCTTAAGGACCGAGGGCGTATCCATACACCCGTGGGAATTCCGGCCCCCACCGCTAGCCGGTTGGGGACCGGATGCCTGCTGAAATCGTTCAGCAGGCATCCCGGCATATCGCCCAGGGGGGTCATTATGCCCCCCCATGTCGGCGATCACCGCAGATCGCTGGACAATTCAGTCCAGCGATCTGCGGCGATTCCGGGTCAATCGGGTCTCCAGTGACCCGATGACCCGGAATTACTGGCTGTTCGGGGCCGTCTCTGACGGCCCCGAACAGCCAGAGCCTGCAGGGGTGAGGTGGCACTGGTGCCACCTCACGATCGCCCTGATTCGTCGGCCGGATTACCGGCCGACCAATCAGGGCGCCTGCTGCGGGTGTCACTCCCGCACCCGCTCCGCCCCTCTTCTGTTGGGATCGGGGCCCCAGGAGCAGCTGCGGCGGCGGAGACGACGAGGGACTGACCTGCAGCGTCTGGATCGTTGGAGGTGAGTGACAGCCTCCTGCTGTTGCTTAGCAACAGCTCCCAGCATGCAAAAAGGGCATGCTGGGAGCTGTAGTTATGCAACAGCAGGAGGCAGACCACCACAACTCCCAGCATTCCCTTATGGGCATGCTGGGACTTATGGTTTTGCAACAGCTGGAGGCACATTCTTTCTATGGAAAAGTGTACCTTCAGCTGTTGTATAACTACAACTCCCAGCTTGCACAAACAGCTAAAGTGCATGCTGGGAGTTGTAGTGGTGCATCTGCTGGTTGCATAACTACAACTCCCAGCATGCCCGTTGGCTGTCGGTGACTGCTGAGAGTTGTAGTTTTGCAACAGCTGAAGGCACACTGGTTGTGAAACTCTGAGTTTTTTTTTACCTAACTCAGTGTTTCACGACCGGTGTGCCTCCAGCTGTTGCAAACTACAACTCTCAGCAGTCACCGTACACCATGCACCGTACATGCTGGGAGTTGTAGTTTTGCAACAGCTGGAGGCACACTGGTTGTGAAACACTGAGTTAGGTCACAAACTCAGTGATACATAACCAGTGTGCCTACAGTTGTTGCAAAACTGCAACTCTCAGCAGTCACCGACAGCCAATGGGCATGCTGGGAGTTGTAGTTATGCAACAGCTGGATGTCCCCCCCAATGTGAACGTACAGGGTACACTCACATGGGCGGAGGATTACAGTAAGTATCTGGCTGCAAATTTGAGCTGCCGCAAACTTTCTGCTGCAGCTCAAATTGCCAGCGAGAAACTACTGTGAACCCCCGCCCGTGCGACTGTACCCTAAAAACACTACACTACACTAACACAAAAAATAAAATAAAAAGTAAAAAACACTACGTATACACATACCCCTACACAGCCCCCCTCCCCTCCCCAATAAAAATGAAAAACGTCTGGTACGCCACTGTTTCCAAAACGGAGCCTACAGCTGTTGCAAAACAACTCCCAGTATTGTCGGACAGCCGTTGACTGTCCAGGCATGCTGGGAGTTTTGCAACAGCTGGAGGCACCCTGTTTGGGAATCACTGGCGTAGAATACCCCTATGTCCACCCCTATGCAATCCCTAATTTAGGCCTCAAATGCACATGGCGCTCTCACTTTTGAGCCCTGTCGTATTTCAAGGCAACAGTTTAGGGTCACATATGGGGTATCGCCATACTCGGGAGAAATTGTGTTACAAATTTTGGGGGGTATTTTCTGCTTTTACCCTTTTTAAAAATGTAAAATTTTTGGGAAAACAAGCATTTTAGGTAAAAAAATAATTTTTTTTTACATATGCAAAAGTCGTGAAACACCTGTGGGGTATAAAGGTTCACTTAACCCCTTGTTACGTTCCCCGAGGGGTCTAGTTTCCAAAATGGTATGCCATGTGGTTTTTTTTTTGCTGTCCTGGCACCATAGGGGCTTCCTAAATGCGGCATGCCCCCAGAGAAAAATTTGCGTTCAAAAAGCCAAATGTGACTCCTTCTCTACTGAGACCTGTAGTGCGCCAGCAGAGCACTTTTCACCCCCATATGGGGTGTTTTCTGAATCGGGAGAAATTGGGCTTCAAATTTTTAGGGGTATTTTCTGCTATTACCCTTTTTTAAAAAAAAAAATTTTGGGGGAAAACAAGCATTTTAGGTAAAATTATTTTTTTTCTTTACATTTGCAAAAGTCGTGAAACACCTGTGGGGTATTAAGGTTCACTTTATCCCATGTTACATTCCCCGAGGGGTCTAGTTTCCAAAATGGTATGCCATGTGTTTTTTTTTTGCTGTTCTGGCACCATAAGGGCTTCCTAAAGGTAACATGCCCCCCAAAAACCATTTCAGAAAAACGTACTCTCCAAAATCCCCTTGTCGCTCCTTCCCTTCTGAGCCCTCTACTGCGCCCGCCGAACACTTTACATAGACATATGAGGTATGTCCTTACTCGAGAGAAATTGGGCTACAAATACAAGTAAAAATTTTGTCCTTTTACCCTTTGTAAAAATTCAAAAATTGGGTCTACAAGAACATGCGAATGTAAAAAATGAAGATTTTGAATTTTCTCCTTCACTTTGCTGCTATTCGTGCGAAACACCTAAAGGGTTAAAACGCTGACTGAATGTCATTTTGAATACTTTGGGGGGTGTAGTTTTTATAATGGGGTCATTTATGGGGTATTTCTAATATGAAGACCCTTCAAATCCACTTCAAACCTGAACTGGTCCCTGAAAAATACTGAGTTTGAAAATTTTGTGAAAAATCGGAAAATTGCTGCTGACCGTTGAAGCCCTCTGGTGTCTTCCAAAAGTAAAAACTCATCAATTTTATGATGCCAACATAAAGTAGACATATTGTATATGTGAACCAAAAAAAATGTATTCGTAATATCCATTTTCCTTACAAGCAGAGAGCTTCAAAGTTAGAAAAATGCAAAATTTTCAAATTTTTCATCAAATTTACGGATTTTTCACCAAGAAAGGATGCAAGTATCGACAAAAATTTACCACTATGTTAAAGTAGAATATGTCACGAAAAAACAATCTCGGAATCAGAACAATAACTAAAAGCATTCCAGAGTTATTAATGTTTAAAGTGACAGTGGTCAGATGTGCAAAAAACTCTCCGGTCCTTAAGGCCAAAATGGGCTCCGTCCTGAAGGGGTTAAGCAGGTCCAAAGTGTGCACTATTACTGTGTAGGGCAAGACACATGGGGAATTGTAGAGAGGTGAGCATTCTGCTGGAGTGAGGGAAGTGAACGATTCTTATCATAGTAGACGTCCTCTGTGAGTCACTGGATGTAACCGCATTGTAATCACTTATACAGCCGACACAGCACTTGTGTACATTTGCCATCTATCTCTATATGGTCACTGTATGTGGGAAAATTGGTCTTCATATAGAGGATTTTATTCAAGAACAGTATAGTGATATTAGTCAGTTTAAATGTTAGTGGTGGTCATGGTGTGGCTGTCCCTTATTGATAACTATAAGTGTGTTATCTGTGTGCGGATTTTATTTTGTTTAGAGGTGCTGACAATTTTAGTTTTTTTAATGGTATTATTGGCAATTCTGGTCTTCATAAACTGTATTTAGTCAGTGGCAGCATGATGGTAACATTTATGGTCATAATATTTGCTCTTTGTGTACTGGTGTGCTAACTATATGATTATTATTTAGATGTATACAGTATTATCTCATGCATAAAAAAAATTGTCTTGGCTATGTTAATTTTACTCTAAATTATGTCCCTGACACACCGAATAAGCATATCACACAACATGCAGAAACGACATGCAAACACACATATACACCCATCAGAAAGTCATAGTGCACACAACAGGCACACACAAATGGGACCTTAGCCCTACCTTTAACATACATACTGGCACAAGGCAAGGGTGCCCATGATTCCCAACACTTTCTATAATCTCTCTTGAGACTCTTATTTGTGAGACCAAGCAAAATTAGAAATTCAGGGCCTCAACCTTGGAGCTCATACCATCTTTACTTCAACATTTGCAAATTATCTTGTTTTATGTTTACCTTCACGAACCCTAAACTTTACCATACATTTTACATATTTTTTAAAGCTTTATCTCAGTTTCTAGTTTTAAGTTCAACTACTCTTAATGTCTCTGCTGTCCACATTAAAGTCCAGACACTTGGGAGCCTTGATTACTTTAAAAGGCTTAATCATCATATAAAATATTTATGGACTACAGTAACCTGACCAAGAATATTCACTCCCATATCTCTACCAACTACACTCCAATATTTTTCAAACTTACACCTCAGCTGAGCTCATTTCGCTTCTCCCTGGATGGGATAAGAAAACTACCTCAACATGTATACCCTCCCCCCCACTTCCCGTAAATGCTATATGTTGTCCAAACAGTCCCTATATATTTCCCTGGGTCTTACACTCTTTTCTTATCAGTATGACAGCTCTTTCCCCCTTTTTGTGTAATACCATGAAATCCCAGACTGCCACACTGTCCACTAATTCTAGAACCTTAAATGGATGGTCTGTGCATACCAGATTGTTACTACCTGGCATATCATCAATGCACAAGGAAAATGAACTATATCAATACCCCCATCCTCGTAAGGCTAGGATTCCACTGAGGTTTTTCATGAAAAAACGTCCAAAAAAACACCCATTTTACCAGATGTTATTTAGCTGCAAGTCAATAGTGAACTGCAAAATGCCAGATCCATTTGGCGTTTTTCAGTTTGGTGTTTTTCTTTTTTAATCCTTTGGACGTTTTTCTGCTCTTTTTGGCACCTTGGTAGTTTTTCAAAAACGACCTCTTGTTGAGACTTTGGCGTTTTTTTTTTTCCGGGAAGATCTTAGCCTTTTCCTCCCATAGAAGTCTAAGTGGGTTTTAACTTTGGCATTTTTGCAGGAGTTTTTTTTTTTTTTTTGGTCTTTAGAGAGATAACTATTTATTCTTTTTTTTGTTAAATTTCCTAGGGTACCATTGAAATTTTTTTTTAAAGATACAGTAGGGATGGAGAAAATAGTATTTAACAAAATTTATATTTTTTTTTAGAACAAAATATGTATACATTTTTAAACAGGGACCAAAGTATGTGGGTGGGCAGAGAACTAAAAATGTAGCCGGCAATATAAAAAATGTAGAAAGGGGCCATTTAATTCTAAAAATAATATATTTTTTATAATTAATTTTGTTAAACTTTTTATTAGTAATGTATTTTAATTATGTGTTTAATAAAATGTGTGTTTTTGTTTTCCTTTTTTTATTTAATTTATTAGATTTTTCAGGTAGTACTACTACTACCAGCATGGAACAGACTGTTCAATGCTTGGAGTAGTACCTGTACTAATATACAGATCGCAGTGGGTGTAATTTTTTACACCCCCTGCGATCCTCTAATATAACCTATAGACGTGGGCAGTAGGGCTTTTCAAACAAATTCATATTTCCTGCTGAGAGCTGTAATTGGCCAGATGGTGTCGGCCAACCACAACTCTCAGCGGCATATACCAATCTGTGAAGTGAAGATAACCTCACATCACAGCGGAGTATAGTGCCGGGCAGGGGACCAGACAAGTGCCACTTCTATAGCTTATACCAGAGGATCGCAGCGGGTGTCAGGAGGGACACCCGCTGTGATCTGATCTTTACTGCAGGTACTACTACTCCCAATATGGAGCACACTCTGCTACATGCTGGGAGCTGTAGTACCTGCATTAATAGACTGATCACAACGGGTGTCAGAAGTGACACCTGGGCGATCTGTCTATTAGTACAAATACTACTGTCCCCAGCATGGTGTGTGCTCCATGTTCGGAGCAGTAGTACCTGCAGTAAGGGACAGATCACAGCAAGTGTCACTGCTGACACCTGCTGCGATCATCTTGATGTGAATTTCAGGACTCAGTTGTGCTTATGGCTACAGAGCCGGGAGAACAGCTGATGCTGAGCAGTAGATATACATCCAAATATCTACTGCCCAGCAAGAACTTACAGTGAGCCTGCAATGTGTAAACAGTAAACACATTGCTGGCTCACTTAACCCCTTGCTGAGCTGTGCAGCCAGCTCAGCAAGGAAAGAGTTAACTTACACTGCTGGACAGTATAGGTTAACCCTTTGGGCGGTATACACTATATACAGCTATCTATAGATAGCTGTATATAGTGTATACAGAAGATGAAGTCCATTTACCTCCCTCCAGTCCCAGCTGGGTCCTTGTCCAGCCCCTAGTGATGATGTCATTAGGGGGCGGAGCTAGAGTCAGGAGCCAGGCTGGTAAGGGTGTGAGATTCTGTTCCCATGGTACGTTTTGTATAATGTGAACAGATCCTTCTGGCATTGTCCTCCCAAACAGGGAGACTCCAGCTGTTGCTAAACTGTTGCTAAACTGTTGCCCAGACAGCCAAAGGCAATTGGAGGTGTCCTGTTTTGGAAGTCATTGCATTATGGGCGTTCTCCCCAGCGGAGAGCACCAAACATTTACTAACCAATTTTTTGTGTTTTATTTTATTTTTTTATCTTGTTTCAGATCAAAAATGGCTATCAAGGGCTGTGGGGAATATTTTTTTAAATAAAATAATTTTTCCAATGTGTCGTGTTTTTTTAAATAGAATTTTAAGGCTTAGTAGGGGAAGCCGTCTAATTGATGGAAACCATTACTAAGCTGGGGCTTAGCGTTAGCCCCCAAAACAGCTAGCGCTAACCTCCAATTATTACCCCGGTACCCACCGCTACAGGGGTGCCGGGAAGAGCTGGTACCAACAGGCCCGGAGCGTCAAAAATGGTGTTCCTTTGCCTAGGTGTTTTTTTTTTCATAAATAAATAAATAAAAATGCATAGGGTTCCCTGTATTTTTATTCTCAGCCAGATACCAACCAAGCAGCAACAGCCTGATGTAACATGGGTGGGGTGGGAGAGGACCATGGTTTCTGGCTCTCCCAGCCTAAATAACACCAGACTGTTACCACCTAGGCCCCGGAGTGCCATTTTTTGATGCTCTGGGCCTGTTGGTAACGGCTCTTCCCAGCAATCCTGTGGCGGTGGATACCGGGGTAATAATTGGGGGTTAGTGCTAGCTGTTTTTTGGGCTGACGCTAAACCCCAGCTTAGAAACGGATTCATTAAGACGGCTTCCACTACTAAGCCTGAAAATTAAATTAAAAAAAAACGACACATTGGGAAAAAATATTTTATTTAAAAAAAAAACACTCCCTCACAGCCCTCAATAGCTATTTTATTAAAAGAAAAAATATATAGATTATCGCTATAATTCACTGAATCCACCGTAATCCTGTCCATACACGGATCTGAAACGAGAAGAGAAAAATAGACACAAAAAATTGGTTAGTACATATTTGGCACTCTCCGCTGGGGAAAGCTCCCATAATACAAAGCCTACAATTGTTGCAAAACTACAACTCCCAGCATGCCCAAACAGCCTTTTGCTGTCTGGGCATGCTGGGAGTCATAGTTTAGCAACATCTGGAGTCTCCTTGTCTGGAAAGACACTGGCAGAAGGGTCTGTTTACATTATACGAAAGGTACAATGTGAACAGAGCCTCACCCCCTCACCAGCCTAGCTCCCGTAGAATAGTGTTGAGCGGCATAGGCCATATTCGAATTCGCGAATATTCGCGAATATATGGACGAATATTCGTCATATATTCGCGAATATTCGCATATTCGTAATATTCTCGTTTTATTTTCGCATATGCGAAAATTATCATATACAAATGCCTGGGCTGCAAATATTAAAAAGCAATTAAAAAGACCTCAATGTTCTCTGCTGCTCTTGCTGCTTCCTGGGGATGTGAACGTCACGGAGCCTTCAGCCTATCACCGGCCGCAGCATTATCTCGCCTCAGCCGATGATAGGCTGAGCCCATGATCGGCCGAGGCGAGACATCGCTGCGGGCGGTGATAGGCTGAAGGCTCTGAGACGTCCCAACACCAGCAAGCAGCAAGAGCAGCAGAGGACAGTGAGGCCGGTTCCTTAGCAACGGGGGAACGGAGGACGAAGGTAAGTTAAAGTTTGCTTTTTAATATTTGCAGCCCGGGCATTGCCTAGGTCAGTGGTCTTCAACCTGCGGACCTCCAGATGTTGCAAAACTACAGTTGTAGTTTTGCAACATCTGGAGGTCCGCAGGTTGAAGACCACTGGCCTAGGTCTTATTTTCGGGGTAGGGCTTATATTGCAGCCCACCCCGATAATCCAGCTGGGGCTTATTTTCTGGGTAGGGTGTATTTTCGGGAAACGCGGTAAGTTTCTGATTTACCATGAAATAAGCTCCTGTTCCCTGCTAACATTACCCCCTTTCCAGGCTGGTCCTGTTCAGAATGAATATAACCTCTGGCATCATGCACAGTTCCCTCATTTAACTGTTCTCTTCAATTACTCCCCTTCCTATTATTTGACTTACTAAAATTAGACCATTTTATCTAGCTCTACAAACTATCACTCCTTATGTTGTTTATGATGAATAGAACATCATAAATAGTTCTTTTGTTTTTCCTATATAGTTTCATATGGATGATTAAAAGGGACTACTTTTTAACGTTGTTGTAACATTTAATGCTTGGTGCCTTACCTGTCTTAAAAAAATACATTCTATAACCTGGTGCTCTTGTCATCAAGATAACCCTTACTGGCTTTTATAACAAATTCAACTTGACAAAAAATTACCAAATCTAGCTCTATGTTTATTTAAACCTATCGTACGGAGTAGTTCAGCTGTATTAGGCTAAGTTCACACATCAGAAAGTTTACTGACATATTTGAAATTTTCTCAGAAAGATACAGTGGGCTCTACATTGAGGACAAGCAGGGCTCTGTACACTGAGGACAAACAGGGATTTGTACACTTAGGACAAGCGGGGCACTGTACACTGAGGACAAGCAAGGTTCTGTGCACTGAGGCTCTGTGACATGCTCCCAGCTCACACAGTTGGATGATTGACAAGTCAGGAGCCTGCACAGAGCCCTGCTTGTCCTGCCCTCACTTCCTTTAGTTGATCTTCTTACAGCGACACACAGGGGACAGCTGCAGGGACAGCTTTTATTCACCCAAAAAATATAGACATTTTCAATATTTTTGTGAATCAGGCTGAGAAAGTTCCTGGACTGGAAAAAAAAACTTTTTCAAGATAGAGGCTACTTTCTGGAGTCATGTTGTGTGGTGGACAATATACAATATATCCCTCTGGTCTCAGACAGAACTGGTGGAATATTACAGGTCAAAGCCAATCAGTGACTGTGCTGTTCTAATGTGCTGTGCTGTCACCTAGTGGCCTGAGTCCCGAGCTTCTGCACTTCTTGCTGTACCACTAGAAAACTGTATAAGCTGCAAAAGTGTAGCTTTGTGTGTGCAAGTGTCTGTGTACATGTTTATATGTGTAGGTGTGTGTAGTATGTGTATGTACTGTCTGATTGACAGTATACAGTAAGTGTATGTAAGTTTGTAAGTAGTGCGTGTAGGCGTGTGAATAAATGAATGCTGAATTTTAGAGAGGGCTCACAGGGCATGTCCAAGTGACCAGAATAATAATATTGCTTATAGGGTTAGTCTGTCCCAAAATAAAACATTATCAAACAAGTGCTCTAACTTCAATGCAGATTAACCTGTATAGAAAATGATGTCATTATATTTGAGATAGTTTGTGTAGAAGCACTTGTGATGTCTGGTACACTATTATACATTACATGGAGCTTAGTACATGTAGAATTATTTAAATAAAGTGCATTTCTACTCCTCTAAACCTCTACAGAAAAAAAGTATTGTTTTGCCATTCTTATATGGGTTGCTCTGTATAAAAATGCACTTATTGCCTATCATTAAAATTGCATAGAAGGAAGAAAATAATCCGAATGAATCCTTATTCATCATAAATATGTGACAGTAAAAAGAAGCCTTTTATTAATTAATGATATTTTTATGTCACTTGCGAAACTCTTAAGAGATCAGTAGCAAAAGCCCCAATGCATACTGTACAAAAAAGTATTTAGTCAGTCACCAATTGTGCAAGTTGTCCCACTTAAAAAGATGAGAGAGGCCTGTAATTTTCATCATAGGTATACCTCAACTATGAGAGACATAATGAGGGAAAAAATCCATAAAAATTATATTGTCTGATTTTTAAAGGATTTATTTGCAAATTATGGTGTAAAAAAAGTATTTGGTCACCTATAAACAAGCAAGATTTCTGTCTCTCACAGACCAGTAACTTCTTCTTTAAGAGTCTCCACTGTCCTTTACTCGTTACCTGTATTAATGGCACCTGTTTAAACTTGTTATCAGTATAAAAGACACTTGTTTACAACCTCAAACAGTCACACTCCAAACTCCACTATGGCCAAGACCAAAGAGCTGTGGAAGGACACCAGAAACATAATTGTAGACCTGCACCAGGCTGGGAAGACTGAATCTGCAATAGGCAAGCAGCTTGGTGTGAAGAAATCAACTGTGGGAGCAATTATTAGAAAATGGAAGACATACAAGAACACTGATAATCTCCCTCGATCTGGGGATCCACACAAGACCTCACCCCGTGATGTCAAAATGATCACAAGAACAGTGAGCAAAAATCCCAGAACCACATGGGGGGACCTAGTGAATGACCTGCAGAGAGCTGGGACCAAAGTAACAAAGGCTACCAGTAGTAACACACTACACCGCCAGGGACTCAAATCATGCAGCGCCAGACGTGTCCCCCTGCTTAAGCCAGTACATGTCCGGGCCCATCTGAAGTTTGCGAGAGAGCATTTGGATGATTCAGAAGAGAATTGGGAGAATGTCATTTGGTCAGATGAAACCAAAGTAGAACTTTTTGGTAAAAACTCAACTCGTCATGTTTGGAGGAGAAAGAATGCTTAGTTGCATCCAAAGAACACCATACCTGCATGGGGGTGAAAACATCATGCTTTGGGGCTGTTTTTCTGCTAAGGCACCAGGACGACTGATCAGTGTAAAGGAAAGAATGAATGGGGCCATGTATCGTGAGATTTTGAGTGAAAACCTCCTTCCATCAGCAAGGGCATTGATGATGAAACATGGCTGGGTCTTTCAGCATGACAATGATCCGAAACACACCACCCAGGCAACGAAGGAGTGGCTTCCTGAGAAGCATTTCAAGGTCCTGGAGTGGCCTAGCCAGCCTCCAGATCTCAAGCCCATAGAAAACCTTTGGAGGGAGTTGAAAGTCCGTGTTGCCCAGCGACAGCCCAAAACATCACTGCTCTAGAGGGGATCTGCATGGAGGAATGGGCCAAAATACCAGCAACAATGTGTGAAAACCTTGTGAAAACTTACAGAAAACGTTTGACCACTATCATTGCCAACAAAGGGTATATAACAAAGTATTGAGATGAACTTTTGGTATTGACCAAATACTTATTTTCCACCATAATTTGCAAATAAATTCTTTACAAATCAGACAATGTGATTTTATGGATATTTTTTTCTCATTGGGGGAGATTTATCAATACCTGTCCAGAGGAAAAGTTGCTGAGTTGCCCATACCAACCAATCAGATTACTTCTTTCATTTTTCACAGGCCTTTTTCAAAAATGAAAGAACAATCTGATTGGTTGCTATGGGCAACTCAGCAACTTTTCCTCTGGACAGGTTTTGATAAATCTCCCCCATTATGTCTCTCATAGTTGAGGTATACCTATGATGAAAATTGCAGGCCTCTCTCATCTTATTAAGTAGGAGAACTTGCACAATTGGGGGCTGACTAAATACTTTTTTGTCCCACTGTATGTGCCTAATTTATTTCCAAACTCCCTCACACCAAGGCAAATGTTTCATGTTAGGAATACTGACAAAGAAAATGTCTTGGAGATTATATATATATATATATATATATATATATATATATATATATATATATATATAAACATTTTTTTTTTTTTTTTTTTACTACTTCAGAACATTACATGCAATACCTCTGACTGAAGTTGTTCGGTTTCTTGTTTTTTCCCCAACCAGCCAAGACCATCATGTCTCCCAACCACAAATCCCCCCCACCTTCTTAACACAAACTCCACATCATGGTGTGTCATCCTGATAGTGTCATCCTGCTGATACCCACCATACTGTGTCGGCTGTGCTGCCCCATATCTCTGATACAAATCAGTCCCACACAGTGCCCCCAGAAAGTATTGTACTGAGCAGATATTGTCCTTAGTCAGTGAAAGTGTCCCAAACATACAGTATCTCACATAAGTGAGTCCACCACTCATATTTTTGTAATTATTTTATTATATCTATTCATGTGACAACACTGAAGAAATGACACCCTGTACAACCTGTATAACAGGGATTAATGTTGTGTCCCCTCAAAATAACTCAATACAGTCATTAATGTCTAAACCTTGGCAACAAAAGTGAGTATTAGCCATTTTGCCTCCCCGGAGTGATATGACTTGTTAGGTTTACAAGGTCTCATGTTTGCATGGGGGCAGTTGTCTTAAATTTGGTGTGGGTTCACAGAAGGGGTAAAGACATGTTAAACATAACGTTTAATCGTGCTAATTAAAACGACAGAATCCCCACTGACATACAAACAACAAGGAGATAGGTCAAAGAGGCCCAGAGGCCACAACTAGCGATGATAGTTGGAGTCAAACAGTTCAGGGGCCTGAGTAGAGACAAAAAGTGGGGTGACCGGGAAAAATGTAAAGACCAGGTGGGGTGGGGCTATGACCCTAGTATACCCTGCCAGGGGAGATGTTGTGCCCACTAGCCCTGCTCGCTCAGGGAGCTGTCGGGGCACTCGTCCTTGAAAGGACGACCCCTGCCCCGGTCTATCCCTTGGTCAGCCCCTAAACTAGAACAAATGTATAGCCCGCCCAACGCGTTTCCCCCAAGTTAATGGGTTCATCAGGGGCTCCAGGGCAAACAAAAAGTTTGGTCAATACTGCGTTACCAAATGTAAACAATAATACATAAGGTGCAACAAGAAAATAAGTTGCAAACAAAAAATTCATAGGCCAATAACGTGCAACAATAGTAATAATAAAGTGCACTAAGTAGAACCAACACGTGAACATAGTCCACAAAAATAAACACAATACTCTTAGAGCATAACCAAGGGACAAGGTGAAGTAGGTGTGCTGGTTACCCAGAGCAGAGCCCTGCTACTGGGTTTGACTCACGTGACCACAACTGCCGTGGCAGAGTGCGCGGTTATGGCGTCTGTATCCCGTCGGTCACATCAGTGAACCTGGGATCCTTAAATAGCACTTACCAAACAGGCTGCTTCCACGCTCAATCATGCGCGCGCCACTTCCGGGTGCCGGCGCCACAGCGGTGTGTCGGCTTCACTTCCGGGGGCGTGTCTGTGCTACGGAGCGGAACGTCCTACGTTGCTAGGCGATGCTGGTAAGACAGTACGCATGCGCCAAAGGCAACATATCTTTCAAAATACAAATGAGTATTAGGTGGTTGGTATTGACAGTTTAAACAGGTAGATATTTACAAAGAGAGTGAGAAAGCTGAATCAGTAATGATGAAAAGTGTTTTTAGTGCGGTCCTTACAAAGTGGCTGTGACCGGATAAAGAGAAAACGGGGGATGGAGAAAGGGGGAGGGGAAACCAAAAGGGGGGGTGGGGCGGGAGGGAGCTAGCTAGGGGGAAAGTTTGGAGGACAGAGTTAGACATAGCATGCAAAGCTCAGCTGATCATTGAGACCTTTGGGAAACTGAGTCTGCAGGCGGAAAATCCACTGAGTCTCCTTCTGCAGGATCAGCTTATCCCAGTCCCAGTTAAATTTGGTGTGATCACACTCTCTGATACTGGTCACTGGAAGTTTATCATGGCACCTAATGGCAAAGGACAGGAAGTTCTTTTTGAGTTACTTTTCTGTCTGACCACAGTGCTCTCTGCTGACACCTCTGTCCATGTCAGGAACTTTCTAGAGCAGGAGACAATTCCCATAGCAAACCTCTCCTGCTCTGGACAGTTCCTGACACAGTCACATGTGTCAGCAGAGAGCACTGTGGTCAGACTGAAAAGAACTATACAACTTCCTCTGGAACATACGGCAGCTGATAAGTACTGGAAAGATTAAGATATTTAAATTGAAGTAATTTATAAATCTCCATTCAGAGGAGAAATTGACGACACGGCACCTAAGATGCTGCTTTAAAGGGGTTATCCAGGAAAAAAAACTAAAAAATCAACTGGCTCCAGAAATTGCTTCTATTAAAAAATCTTAATCCTTTCAGTACTTATGAGCTGCTGAAGTTGAGTTGTTCTTTTCTGTCTAGGTGCCCTTCGATGACACCTGTCTCGGGAACTGTCCAGAGTAGAAGCAAATCCCCATAGCAAACCTCTTCTACTCTGTGCAGTATCCGAGACAAGCAGAGATGTCAGCAGAGAGCACTGTTTCCAGACAGAAAAGAACAACTCAACTTCAGCAACTGATAATTATTGGAAGTAATTTACAAATCTGTTTAACTTTCTGGAGCCAGTTGATATATATATTTTTCCTGGAATACCCCTTTAACTTGCTGCTATTGGCAAATAAAGCAGAAAGTTGAAGCAGCATCTCGGGTGTCGTGTTGTTAATTTCTCCTCTGAATGGTAATATGTATAGTGTGCTATGGACACGAGCACCGATTGAGCTGAAAAGCGCACAACCCTGTAGTTTTGCAGTGTGAACCTGTGGATTGAAAGTACGTGTGGTGTGGTGCTGACAAGATCTCTCAGAACTATAATTTACAAATCTGTTTAACTTTCTGGCACAAGTTGATTTAAAAAAAATAAGTAAATAAATGTTTTCTACTGGAGTGCCTCTTTAACCCCCTGTGGACAAAGCCCATTTTGACCTTAAAGGGGTTATACAGGAAATACTTTATTTTATATATCAACTGGCTCCAGAAAGTTAAACAGATTTGTAAATTACTTCTATTAAAAATCTTAATCCTTTCAGTACTTATGAGCTGCTGAAGTTGAGTTGTTCTTTTCTGTCTAAGTGCTCTCTGATGACACCTGTCTTGGGAACTATCCAGAGTAGAAGCAAATCCCCATAGCAAACCTCTTCTACTCTGTGCAGTTCCTGAGACAGAAAAAGATGTCAGACAGAAAAGAACAACTGAACTTCAGCAGCTGATAATTATTAGAAGGATTAAGATTTTTAATGGAAGTAATTTACAAATCTGTTTAACTTTCTGGAGCCAGTTGATATATAAAAAGTATTTTTTTCCTGGAATATCCCTTTAAGGACGAGGCCAATTTTAGTTTTTTTCCTCCTCCCCTTCTAAAAATTATAACGCTTTCAATCTTCCACCTACATATCCATATAAGGGCTTGTACTTTGTACTGATATTACTTATTTTATAACATAATCTGTGGCGAAGCAAAATAAAACTTATTTGTGGTGTGAAATTAAATAAAAAAATGCCATTGTGTAAGTTTTGGGGGCTTCTGTTCCTACACAGTGTACTTTTTGGTAAAAATGACACCTTATCTTTATTCTGTAGGTCCATATGGTTAGCGAGGAGGCAGGTGAGCACCCTCCCGCTGTCCTCTCAGCTGATCGGGACATCATAATTTTGTCGCGATAGTCCCGATCAGCTCCGCTGAGCTGAACATTTTACTTAAATTTTTAGATGCTGCGAGCAATATGGCGTCTAAAGGGTTAATGAAGGCCATCGGCCCGATCGGTGGTGCCCGGCATTAACCCTTGGTCCTGGCTGCTGAGACAGTTCCTAAAATGTACAGAGGTGTCAGCAGAGAGCACTGTTGTCAGGCAGAAAGAAAATAAAAGAAAATAATTTCCTGTGGATCAAAACAGCAGCTGATAAGTACTGGAAGGATAAAAAATTTTAACAGAAGTAATTTACAAATCTGTTTAACTTTTTGGCTTAAATTTCCTAAGCTGCAGGACTAATCAACAATTAGTGGAATGTATAGACGATAGGTTATTGCTGCAGAAGGTGGTCATACCAGATACTGAATAGTGTTGCTCGCGAATATTCGCAATGCAAATTTCATTCGCGAATATCGCATATTCGCGAATATTCGCGAATATAGCACTATATATTCGTAATTACGAATATTCTTTTTTTTTTTTTTTTATCACAGTACACATCACAGTGATCATCCCTCTCTGCTTCCAGCTTGTGTGGTGTAAAGAAGGCTCTAATACTACTGTGTGAGACTGGCGTGCGAATTTTCGCACATGCGAAAATTAGCATATGCTACTTTTCGCATATATGAATTTTCACTAATGTAAATTTTCGCATACGCAAATTTTCACATATGCGAAAATAAAACGCGGATATTACGAATATGCGAATTTAGCGAATATATGACGAATATTCGTCCATATATTCGCGAATACTCGCAAATTCGAATATGGCCTATGCCGCTCAACACTAATACTGAAAGCAAAGAGTCTCACACTTATGCTACTTACAAATACAGTACGTGATATGGGATATTTATTCAAACGTATTTTTTTTTCCTTTTTTAAATTTGGTTCTTTTTATCCACTTTTAGATTTTGTGTGAAAATATGATGTATCTTGGGTCAAATGTATGCAGAAAATTCAAGAACCACTCTAGATCTGCCAACACCAGCAGTTTGGATTGAGATGAGTTGCTGCTTTAAAGCGAGTATTTCCAGAAATGCAATTCTGATTGTTTTTTGCATGTTCTCCGTAGCGGTCAACACAGTGAATGCAGATCCCTGAAACACGCATAGTACGTTGTGTTCTGCCAGAAGAATAATGTGAGTCACAGCTTAATTTTGAGCACTTAATAAGGCATTGTTCAAATGCATAAAGAATGAGACTTACATAGACAAGCTCCATTTCCCAGCAAAAACATATCTTAGGAAGGTCAATGTGCAGACCAAAATAGAAAAAGCACTTCTGCCTATTAGAGAGTGGCTGAGAATATTGTGGTGTTTTACTATACTACAGTGTATTGGACTAAATAATTGATGGTAAAATATACTGTTTTTTAAAGGGACATTACTATTTTAAACCTTAATGGCATGATTTTGTATGCCTGTCAGATGTAAAGTTCTTAGCCATCTTACAGTTTCCATACCGCAGGTCTCACTGATAAAAAGCAATGGCCCTTGTAGAGAGGGAGCCTAACCATGATTGCTCCTATTCCTTTTCCTTCACGTTTTGAAGCTGAGTCTAAGCACCCCATGAGGTTTCACCCTTTTTGCTACTCCTGGATGTGGAAGCTGGTCTTAACTGACAGGAGGTGCCAGGTCGCTTCCTAAGAGTATTCCTGGTGTAGTAGGTGCTGGCCCAGGTGAGTATTAACCTCTTAAGGACCAAGGACGTACTGGTATGTCCTTGGTCCTGCTCCCGTGATATAACGCGGGGTTACACGGTAGCCCCGCATCATATCACGGCTGGCCCGGCGTCATAGTGAAGCCGGGACCCGCCGCTAATAGCGCGCAGGGCTGATCGCGGCGCTGCGCGCTATTAACCCTTTAGCCGCGCGCTCAGAGCTGAGCCGCGCGGCTAAAAGCGAAAGTGAAACCATGCCGGTTAACTCAGTGGGCTGTTCGGGATAGCCGCGGCGAAATTGCGGCATCCCGAACAGCTTACAGGACAGCGGGAGGGTCCCTACCTGCCTCCTCGCTGTCCGATCGCCGAATGACTGCTCAGTGCCTGAGATCCAGGCATGAGCAGTCATGCGGCAGAATCATCGATCACTGGTTTCCTGTGAGAAACCAGTGATCAATGATAAAGATCAGTGTGTGCAGTGTTATAGGTCCATATGGGAGCTATAACACTGCAAAACAAAAGTGAAAAAAAAAAGTGAATGAATATTATTTAACCCCTCCCCTATTAAAAGTTTGAATCACCCCCCTTTTCCCATAAAAAAAAACCACAGTGTAAATAAAAATAAAAATAAACATATATGGTATCACCGCGTGCGTAAATGTCCGAATTATAAAAACATATCATTTATTAAACCGCTTGGTCAATGGCGTGCGCGCAAAAAAATTCCAAAGTCCAAAATAGTGCATTTTTGGTCACTTTTTATATCATTTAAAAATGAATAAAAAGCGACCAATAAGTCCTATCAATGCAAAAATGGTACCGTTTAAAACTTCAGATCACGGTGCAAAAAATGAGCCCTCATACCGCCCCATACACAGAAAAATTAAAAAGTTATAGGGGTCAGAAGATGACAATTGTAAACGTATTAATTTTCCTGCATGTAGTTATGATTTTTTCCAGAAGTACGACAAAATCAAACCTATATAATTAGGGTATCATTTTAATCGTATGGACCTACAGAATAAAGATAAGGTGTCATTTTTACCGAAAAATTTACTACGTAGAAACGGAAGCCCCCAAAAGTTACAAAACAGTAATTTTTTTTTCAATTTTGTCGCACAATGATTTTTTTTCCCATTTTACCGTAGATTTTTGGACACAATTACTGATGTCATTACAAAGTAGAATTGGTGGCGCAAAAAATAAGCCATCATGTGGATTTGTAGGTGCAAAATTGAAAGAGTTATGATTTTTTAAAGGCAAGGAGCAAAAACGAAAATGCAAAAACGGAAACCCCCCCCGGGGTTAAGAAAGGTAAACAAAGTCGGTCCGTACATTGAAAAAGGTGAATGGTACATAGAAATCAGACAAAATTGAAGGCAGTTTTAGGCAGATGGTCAGTCTGCAAAGGTTCAGGTTAGTCAGGTAATACTTAAAGTAACAGACTGTGAAGGTTGTCTGCAGACCAACAGAAATCAAGGCAATACGTGGTTAATTATTAAACTTGAAGTGCTTAAAACTTAACATTTAATAATTGTAATAATAAAAAAAGTTGCCAATAATACCATATAGGGAGTAATAAGTCCTCCCTCTGACTGCAGTCATCCACAATTTGTCTTATTCTCCGATAAGATCAGTGTGCAACATATAGAGTGCATCAATTTGATGTAAGGTTCACTACGATGCCCCTACATCCACCCAACACGTTTCTGTCGCCAAATGAGTGGCAACTTCCTTAGGGGAGAAACCATTAAGGGAATGTGAGCATAGTATCAGGGTTAGTGTACTATAATGATGGCCACCACCTTAATACCGTGCACTTATTCAGAGATAAGCAAAATACAATATCATAGAAATCCCCAGAACGTCATGTGAGTGACAGGTGTGCTGGTATAACACACATTACTCCCAGGATCAAGAGGTAAAATCTAACAGCAACAGTCAGACCCATTTGTTATGGGGGTGCTAATTTTCAGATAGCCAGTGGCCTGCAAAAATGAAAAAGGAAAATGACCTCAGAGGCACCGTGAAGACGATGATCCCCTAAAAAAATTCACTATATATATATATATATATATATATATATATATACGCTCCAGTTATCACCTGAAAATGGAGTAAAGCACAATAACATGACCTTTTGTATCAGCGGGATATACCACACGTGCTGCTAACTGCGTCCCCTGTTGAGAAGAAAAAAGGGGGAGTCATGGACCATGCAGTTAATGGACTGCATGATCTGCCGTAATGACGGCTACTCACAGCTTCTCTGGGGATATGTTGGCGTACTTCTCCTCACCGGTGTGGCAGTCGGGAGAAAGTGAAAAGACCGGCTGCTATATAAAGGCAAATTGCTGGGTGGCCTCTGACATCATCATTAAGCGCTTGTGCTGAATATACAACGCAGTGCTAATCATCGGCGTCCGGGCTGGAAAGACACTCCCCTCTTGCCACCAGAAGGGAGCATCTCGGCTGCCATGGTAACCAGGCAAGCTGAGGCAGTCCAGCGCCTGTTGATGTGCCGATGATAATGATGCAAATTACACGCAGTGTTTGCGTGGCTGATGTTAAGGTAATTAAACAGTCTGGTAGATCTGAAACAAATATTGGTGGCAATATGGAAACTGCGTCCAGGAAGGGAAGTGGGCACCAGGGCGCCGCGACCACATGGATAGCAGTTGGCCAAAATAATTATAAATGGGTAAATTCCTTGTCATCTAAGGTTTTGTTAAGGATAGTTAAAACCCCTACACCGTGCCCCATGCTATATGATATAGATCGAAGTGGGACACATATCAAATAATGAACAAAAACCATAGGGGGATCCTGAAGGGGCAGTATCTCTGCCTAAGGAGGATTTTCTCTACCATTCAAGAGAATAAAAAACAAGCAAAGGGGCCACAACATCGTTTCCAGGCCTGCGGTTACCCACAATACACACTGTGTCAGGCACATCAAAAGGCACTTAACACGGAAAGGAACAGGCTATTGATACCCCAGACCAAGGTTAATACACCCCACATTATTAGAGTCATTGGCACATTTGATAGGACTGCCCCCCATGTAAGATCACTCATCGAAAACACTGGCCCATCTTACTGATGGACGAAGACCTTAGAGATGCCATATCACGTATCGGAGGGTCGGAGTCTGGAGGACTGCCTTACACACAATCATTTGGGACCCATTAAAAGAGATCAAGGTACATAGCTTGACCGTCTGAAGCCACAGGGCAGTCACAGGTGTGGACGCTGTAAGGCCTACAACTTTATGATAACCACAAAATCGGTCACAAATGACCTTACATGCAAAACATATGAAATCTTGGATTTTATCAACTGTAATACTAAATCAGTTATTTATTTGGCCTGCTGTTACTGCCCTTCTTCTATGTGGGTAAAACTATTAGGGACCTAAAAAAGCGTGTCCTCGAACACCTGGGTGACATCCGACATAAAAGGGATATCCTCCTGGATAGGGCCCTCCTCCAAAAGGAGTGCCGCTGGATTTTTAATAGGGATAGCCTCGCTCCGCGGGGTTCAATTTTACATGAACAGTTCAATTTTACATGTTTTTTGGACTAGACTATTGTTACAGGACAGGTAGTCTGTCCTGGAGGTGCACCTAGGGTCTGTATGACGGGTGGACAGGTAGTACACGGAGGATCCTGGGATCCACTTAGGAGCTAACCTATACCCTTCGGATAGGATAGGGTATGATAGGTGAATAATATGCTAGGTTCCAGTATGGGACTGCACTTTTTAGTGCGGCCACCCCACCTACAGTAGCTATAGGGCCTAGCGAAGGGCATACCAGGACATAATAGGTCAGACCCATTGCCAGCCTATGCCCCATTGCCCCAACCTCCCACGATAGGTAGGTCAGGGAGACTGTCCCCTGAGTTGGGGCTGAGTGCACCCCTTTACTA
The DNA here is from genome assembly GCF_029499605.1 of Hyla sarda. Taxonomy (NCBI): domain Eukaryota; kingdom Metazoa; phylum Chordata; class Amphibia; order Anura; family Hylidae; genus Hyla; species Hyla sarda. Next base: position 88,941,451 of record NC_079189.1, read on the forward strand.
TTGTTTTTGTTCATTATTTTACATATGTCACACTTCGAACTATATCATATAACATGCAGCGCGGCGTAGGGGTTTTAACTATCCTTAACAAAACCTTAGATGACAGGGAATCTACCCATTTATAATTATTTTGGCCAACTACTATACGTGTGGTTTTTGCGGTGCCTGGGTGCCCGCTTCCCTTTGGGGTATTTCTGGAAGCAGTTTACCAGACTTTCATTACCTTTCATTACCTTAACATCAGGCATCCGCAAACACAGAGTGTAATTCGCATCATTATCATCGGCGCATTAACAGGCGCTGGACTGCCTCGGCTTGCCTGGTTACCATGGCAGCCAAGACGCTCCCTGCTGGTGGCGAGGGTGGAGTGTCTTTCCAGCCCGAATGCCGATGATTAACACCACATTGTATATTCAGTGCAAGCACTTACTGATAACGTCAGACGCCACCCGGCAATTTGCCTTTATATAGCAGCCGGTCTTTTCTCTCTCTCCCGACTGCCACTGCATGGTCCATGACTTCCCCTTTTTTCTTCTCAACAGGGGACGCAGTCATCAGCACTTGCCGTATATCCTGCTGATACAAAAGGTCATGTTATTGTGATTGACTCCATTTTTAGGTGTTGAACGGAGCGCATATATATATATATATATATATATATATATATATATATATATATAGTGATTTTTTTAGGGGATCATCAACTTCATGGTGCCACTGAGGTAATTTTCCTTTTTCTTTTTTACAGGTCATCGGCTATCTGAAAATTAGCACCCACATAACAGATGGGTCTGACAGTTGCTGTTAGATTTGCCTCTTGATCCTGGGAGTTATGTGTGTTATACCAGCACACCTGTCACTCACATGATGTTCTGGGGATTTCTATGATATTGTATTTTGCTTATCTCTGAATAAGTACACTGTATTAGGGTGGTGGCGGTCATTTTAGTACACTAACCCTGATACTATGCTCGCATTCCCTTATCGGTTTATCCCCTGAGGAAGTCGTCACTAATTTGGTGACAGAAACGTGTTGGGTGGTTGTAGGGGCATCATAGTGAGCCTTAGATCAAATTGATGCACTTTTTTGCACACTGTTGTACACTGATCTTATCGGAGAATAAAACTGCTGCATTTTGACAAATTGTGGATGTCAGTAGTCAGAGGGACGACTTATTACTCCCTACATGGTCTTAGTGGTGCTGATTGTGGCACACCCAACATTTATTGAGGATTATTTTATTATTACATTGATTAAACGTTAAGTTTTAAGCACTTCAAGTTTACTAATTCATCAGGTTAGTCAGGGTCAGCACCAGGAGAGAAGATACAGTAAAGATAGTTCAGGCAGAAATGGATTCAGAAAAGGCAGGCAAGGGTCATTCACTGAATAGCAGGATCAGAATTCACAAAACACCTTTGCAATGGATGAACCACTATGACATACAAGCAACAGAGAGTGGGCTGAGCAGCTTTAATTAGGAGATGCTAAGCCAAGATAGGTGGGGCGACAGATTTTAAGTGCAAACACAATTATTGGGAACAGAAAAAAACAGGTGTCTGCTCCTTATAGGACTGTAGGAGCATCCTTGGTGGAGGAATGAGCATGGTGGCAGCCAGGGATAAATTGAAGTACGGACAGAGACCCAACATTGGTCAGTGCTGGGATTGGTAGTGCACTAACAGTTGCTAACAGCCGGCCTTATAGGTATTGACTTCAAGATCAAGGAAAATAATGGAAATAAATAACAGGGCAGAATCCTTTGGGAATAATCCTTTTTGATCTTTGCTATTTGGGCCCATTTTGATCTTTCATATTGAGCTCCCTTTTTCTGTGTACACCATTGGTGAAAATTTGGGATAATCAATCAGGAAGACTGAGTTCATATGTGAGAGAAAAAATATTTAACAGCTGTTTTGAAGCATTTTTGGGCCATAACAGGACAAGTGCTCAATTTGTGTTATAGTGATTGTATCAATACATTCCAGTACAGTATGTGTATTCATTCCCTAGTGGTTTTGTCTATCTATCTATCTCTTTATCTATCTATCTTTCTGTTCATCTTTTACAAGTCATGCTATTTACTCAATTCCAATATAAGTGTTATACTACCAGCCATTGTGATAATACCAGTGATGCTCTTTAGAGATGAGCGAACTTACAGAAATTCCATTCGTCACGAACTTCTCGGCTCGGCAGTTGCTGACTTTAGCCTGTATAAATTAGTTCAGCTTTCAGGTGCTCCGGTGGGTTGGAGACCCTCTCCTAGGACTGTATCCACCTTTTCCAGCCCACCGGAGCACTTGAAAGCTGAACTAATTTATGCAGGCTAAAGTCAGCAACTGCATGGCCGAGAAGTTTGTGACGAATCAAATTACTGTAACTTCACTCATCTCTAATGCTCTTATTTCTCACATTCCACTCTCCTTTTTAATTTTTTTTTTATAAAATAAGGTAAAGTTAATTGAACTAAAACACACACATTAAATGCATTAGAGAATTCTAAAATATTCCTTTTTACTATACAAACCAAAACACCTTGATAAATCCAAAGCACATGAGAACATAAACTCTGAATGGCTCTAAGCACTAAATTCTAATATTACTTTATTGCAATATATTAATCGAAAAGTCCTGCACTGGTATATTCCAGTCAAATTTTACAGCAGTCATAAAGCATTGACAACTATTTGAAAAATGCCTTATCACTAAATGGTTGAGAGTGAGACTGTGTTTGCAAAGTAGAAAAAAAAGAACTTTTATAGTTTGTAGTAATATTAAATTATAAATGTTCTCATTTTAAGCTTCAATTACCTGAGAATATATTGTACAATTAAATGTGACTTTTTGCCCTTCAATGTAATTACTGTACCTAACACTGTAATATACTATTACTGGCGATCTCCCTGCCCTGTGAGGCCAAATATTCAATGCCTCTTTCCCATATTACAGAGTATAATTGCTTGTAGTTCAACACTAAGAAATGGAAACAGTAACATCATTCCTTCATCTCGAGAACCAAACAAGTAAAGTGCTAGTGAATTCAAACAGGGTATTTATTATAGAGAATATATAAGTAGCACAAATTGGATAATGCAGAACCTTCTAATTTTACCAGATGCAAAGTACTTGCCTCCAAAATTGAAATAAATGACTAAATTTTTACTACCCTTTGATAGGTTAAGTTGCTGTTTGCTGTATAACGAATCAATGTTATAGGTTCAAGGTAAAGGTCACGGGGCTCAGTGTACAAATGGTTTGCATGGAGGGTACAAGATAAATTTAGACTTGAGTTAAGATAATTACATTGAAGTAATTACAGTGTACATTCTCAGTCATTAACAAACATCTCCATCTTGACATAAAAATGAAATATTGAGTAAGATTTTAACCCAGTAAGAACTCAGCCCATTTTCACTTTAACCCCTTGGGGTCTCAGGGTTTTTCCGTTGTTGCACTTTCGTTTTTTCCTCCTCACCGTTTTTTCCTCCTCATCTTTAGTCTTTAGGTCCATATGATTAAAATGATTTTTTTGTCTTACTTCTGGAAAAAATCATAACGACATGCACAAAAATGAATACGTTTAAAAATATCCTCTTCTGACCCCTGTAACCTTTTTATTTTTCCGCATACAGTAATGTATGAGGGCTCATTTTATTGTGCCGTGATCTGAATTGGAACCAGTTTTTTGTTTTTATCGGAGTTTTCGATCGCTTTTTTATAAATTTTTAACTGGTATGAAAAGTGACCAAAAATAATGCTATTTTGGACTTTTGAATTTTTTTACGTGTACGCCATTGACCGTGCAGTTTAATTAACAATATCTTTTTATAGTTTGGACATTTACGCATGCGGTGATATCACATATGTTGATATTTATTTTTATTTACATGTTTTTTTTTAAGGGAAAAGGGAGGTGATTCAAACTTTTATTACGGAATGGGTTAAATCACATTTATTAACTCTCTGTTTACACTTTTTTGCAATGTTATAGCTCCATAGGGGGCTATAATATACAGGATATTGATTGCCAGCACTGTTCAATGCTATGCTATAGTGTTATTGGCAGTCGATTGCTCAAGCCTGAATCTCAGGCTTGGAGCAATCAATCGCCGATCAGACACACCGGAGGCAGGTAAGGAAGCCTCCACTTGCATCCTAGCTGATTGGGACCACCGCGGTTTCACCGCGGTGGTCCCGATCAGCCCGTATGAGCTGCCGGGAATGCTTTTTTTTACATTTTAGACGCGGCGATCAACTTTATTACATATTCTGGGGCTGTGGCGTGAAATTTAAAAACAATATGCCATTTTGCAAATTTTTAGGGCTTCCGTTTCTACACAGTGCACTTTTTGGTAAAAATTACACCTTATTTTTATTCTGTAGATCCATACAATTAAATGATACCCAATTTATGTAGGTTTTATTTTATTTTACTACTTTTAAAAAAGTTATAACTAAATACACCAAAATTAGTATGTTTAAAATTGTCAGCTTCTGAGCCCTATAACTTTTTTATTTTTCCATATGAGTGCTCTTTTTTTGAACCGTGGTCTGTAGTTTTTCTATCCTTACCATTTTTGTTTTGATGGGACTTTTTGATCGCATTGCATTAATATTTTTATGGTATATGAAGTGACCAAAAATGCACAATTTTGGACTTTGTTTTTTTTCTACGTGTACGTCACCGACCGTTCGGTTTAGATAACCTTATATTTTAATAGTTCGGACATTTACATACGCGACAGTATCACATATGATTATTTTTATTTTTTATTACATTATTTTATTTTAAAAAATGGGAAAGGGGGGGGTGATTCAAACTTTTATTAGGGGAGGGGTTTATTCCCATTAATTAACTTTTTCTTACTGTTACGCCTAGCGCTCCGGGTCCCCGCTCCTCCCCGGAGCGCTCACGGCGTCTCTCTCCCCGCAGCGCCCCGGTCGGTCCCGCTGACCGGGAGCGCTGCACTGTCATGGCCGTCGGGGATGCGATTCGCACAGCGGGACGCGCCCGCTCGCGAATCGCATCCCAGGTCACTTACCCGTCCCGGTCCCCTGCTGTCATGTGCTGGCGCGCGTGGCTCCGCTCTCTAGGGCGCGCGCGCGCCAGCTCTCTGAGACTTAAAGGGCCAGTGCACCAATGATTGGTGCCTGGCCCAATTAGCTTAATTGGCTCCCACCTGCTCCCAGACTATATCTGCTCACTGCCCCTGCACTCCCTTGCCGGATCTTGTTGCCTTGTGCCAGTGAAAGCGTTTAGTGTGTCCAAAGCCTGTGTTACCTGAACCCTTGCTATCCATCTTGACTACGAACCTTGCCGCCTGCCCCCGACCTTCTGCTACGTCTGACCTTGCCTCTGCCTAGTCCTTCTGTCCCACGCCTTCTCAGCAGTCAGCGAGGTAGAGCCGTTGCTAGTGGATACGACCTGGTTGCTACTGCCGCAGCAAGACCATCCCGCTTTGCGGCGGGCTCTGGTGAACACCAGTAGCCTCTTAGAACCGGTCCACTAGCACGGTCCACGCCAATCCCTCGCTGACACAGAGGATCCACTACCTGGAAGCCGAATCGTGACAGTAGATCCGGCCATGGATCCCGCTGAGGTGCCGCTGCCAAGTCTCGCTGACCTTACCACGGTGGTCGCTCAGCAATCGCAGCAAATTGCCCAACAAGGACAGCAGCTGTCGCAGTTGACCGCCACGTTACAGCAACTTCTGCCTCTGCTACAGCAGCAACCATCTCCTCCGCCAGCTCCTGCACCTCCTCCGCAGCGAGTGGCCGCTCCTAGCTTCCGCTTGTCCCTGCCGGACAAATTTGATGGGGACTCTAAACTCTGCCGTGGATTTTTGTCTCAGTGTTCCCTGCATATGGAGATGTTGTCGGACTTGTTTCCTACAGAACGGTCTAAGGTGGCGTTCGTAGTAAGCCTTCTTTCAGGAAAGGCCTTGTCTTGGGCCACACCGCTCTGGGACCGCAATGATCCTGCCACAGCCACAGTCCAGTCCTTCTTCGCTGAAGTCCGGAGTGTCTTCGAGGAGCCAGCCCGAGCTTCTTCTGCCGAGACTGCCCTGTTGAACCTGGTCCAGGGTAATTCTTCAGTGGGCGAGTACGCCATCCAATTTCGTACTCTTGCTTCCGAGTTATCATGGAATAACGAGGCTCTCTGCGCGACCTTTAAAAAAGGCCTATCCAGTCGCATCAAGGATGTGCTGGCCGCACGAGAGACTCCTGCCAACCTGCAAGAACTCATCCATTTGGCTACCCGCATTGACATGCGTTTTTCTGAGCGACACCAAGAGCTCCGCCAGGAAAAAGACTTAGATCTCTGGGCACCTCTCCCACAGTATCCGTTGCAATCTACGCCTGGGCCTCCCGCCCAGGAGGCCATGCAAGTGGATCGGTCTCGCCTGACCCAGGAAGAGAGGAATCGCCGTAGGGAAGAAAATCTCTGTCTTTACTGTGCCAGTAATGATTGGTGCCTGGCCCAATTAGCTTAATTGGCTCCCACCTGCTCCCAGACTATATCTGCTCACTGCCCCTGCACTCCCTTGCCGGATCTTGTTGCCTTGTGCCAGTGAAAGCGTTTAGTGTGTCCAAAGCCTGTGTTACCTGAACCCTTGCTATCCATCTTGACTACGAACCTTGCCGCCTGCCCCCGACCTTCTGCTACGTCTGACCTTGCCTCTGCCTAGTCCTTCTGTCCCACGCCTTCTCAGCAGTCAGCGAGGTAGAGCCGTTGCTAGTGGATACGACCTGGTTGCTACTGCCGCAGCAAGACCATCCCGCTTTGCGGCGGGCTCTGGTGAACACCAGTAGCCTCTTAGAACCGGTCCACTAGCACGGTCCACGCCAATCCCTCGCTGACACAGAGGATCCACTACCTGGAAGCCGAATCGTGACAGTAGATCCGGCCATGGATCCCGCTGAGGTGCCGCTGCCAAGTCTCGCTGACCTTACCACGGTGGTCGCTCAGCAATCGCAGCAAATTGCCCAACAAGGACAGCAGCTGTCGCAGTTGACCGCCACGTTACAGCAACTTCTGCCTCTGCTACAGCAGCAACCATCTCCTCCGCCAGCTCCTGCACCTCCTCCGCAGCGAGTGGCCGCTCCTAGCTTCCGCTTGTCCCTGCCGGACAAATTTGATGGGGACTCTAAACTCTGCCGTGGATTTTTGTCTCAGTGTTCCCTGCATATGGAGATGTTGTCGGACTTGTTTCCTACAGAACGGTCTAAGGTGGCGTTCGTAGTAAGCCTTCTTTCAGGAAAGGCCTTGTCTTGGGCCACACCGCTCTGGGACCGCAATGATCCTGCCACAGCCACAGTCCAGTCCTTCTTCGCTGAAGTCCGGAGTGTCTTCGAGGAGCCAGCCCGAGCTTCTTCTGCCGAGACTGCCCTGTTGAACCTGGTCCAGGGTAATTCTTCAGTGGGCGAGTACGCCATCCAATTTCGTACTCTTGCTTCCGAGTTATCATGGAATAACGAGGCTCTCTGCGCGACCTTTAAAAAAGGCCTATCCAGTCGCATCAAGGATGTGCTGGCCGCACGAGAGACTCCTGCCAACCTGCAAGAACTCATCCATTTGGCTACCCGCATTGACATGCGTTTTTCTGAGCGACACCAAGAGCTCCGCCAGGAAAAAGACTTAGATCTCTGGGCACCTCTCCCACAGTATCCGTTGCAATCTACGCCTGGGCCTCCCGCCCAGGAGGCCATGCAAGTGGATCGGTCTCGCCTGACCCAGGAAGAGAGGAATCGCCGTAGGGAAGAAAATCTCTGTCTTTACTGTGCCAGTACCGAGCATTTCTTGGTGGATTGCCCTATCCGTCCTCCACGTCTGGGAAACGCACGCACGCACCCAGCTCACGTGGGTGTGGCGTCTCTTGGTTCTAAGTCTGCTTCTCCACGTCTCACGGTGCCCGTGCGGATTTCTCCTTCAGCCAACTCCTCCCTCTCAGCCGTGGCCTGCTTGGACTCTGGTGCCTCTGGGAATTTTATTTTGGAGTCGTTTGTGAATAAATTCAGCATCCCGGTGACCCGTCTCGTCAAGCCGCTCTACATTTCCGCGGTCAACGGAGTCAGATTGGATTGCACCGTGCGTTACCGCACAGAACCCCTCCTGATGTCTATTGGACCCCACCACGAAAGGATTGAGTTATTTGTCCTTCCCAACTGTACCTCTGAGGTCCTCCTCGGTCTGCCATGGCTCCGGCTTCATTCTCCCACCCTTGACTGGACCACCGGGGAGATCAAGAACTGGGACTCTGCTTGCCACAAGAGATGCCTCTCCCCCCCTCCCAGTCCCGTCAGGCAAGCCTCAGTGCCTCCTCATGGCCCCCGTCCTGGTGTCACACTGCCCCGTGCCAGGCTTCGCCCTCTGCCCTCCCTCCCCATTCCCACTCCTGCTGTGCTGCCTGCCGTTGAGGAAACCCTCCATTCTTTCCCGGTGTCCTCATCCCAGGGGAGGCAGTTACCGGACAAAGAAAAGGGGAGACCTAAGGGGGGGGGTACTGTTACGCCTAGCGATCCGGGTCCCCGCTCCTCCCCGGAGCGCTCACGGCGTCTCTCTCCCCGCAGCGCCCCGGTCGGTCCCGCTGACCGGGAGCGCTGCACTGTCATGGCCGTCGGGGATGCGATTCGCACAGCGGGACGCGCCCGCTCGCGAATCGCATCCCAGGTCACTTACCCGTCCCGGTCCCCTGCTGTCATGTGCTGGCGCGCGCGGCTCCGCTCTCTAGGGCGCGCGCGCGCCAGCTCTCTGAGACTTAAAGGGCCAGTGCACCAATGATTGGGGCCTGGCCCAATTAGCTTAATTGGCTCCCACCTGCTCCCAGACTATATCTGCTCACTGCCCCTGCACTCCCTTGCCGGATCTTGTTGCCTTGTGCCAGTGAAAGCGTTTAGTGTGTCCAAAGCCTGTGTTACCTGAACCCTTGCTATCCATCTTGACTACGAACCTTGCCGCCTGCCCCCGACCTTCTGCTACGTCTGACCTTGCCTCTGCCTAGTCCTTCTGTCCCACGCCTTCTCAGCAGTCAGCGAGGTAGAGCCGTTGCTAGTGGATACGACCTGGTTGCTACTGCCGCAGCAAGACCATCCCGCTTTGCGGCGGGCTCTGGTGAACACCAGTAGCCTCTTAGAACCGGTCCACTAGCACGGTCCACGCCAATCCCTCGCTGACACAGAGGATCCACTACTTGGAAGCCGAATCGTGACACTTACACTTTTAACTTTTTTTTTTTTAGCCCCCATAGAAGGCTATACCATGCAATCTTTTGATTGCATGCACTGTTCAAGGCTATGACATAGCATAGCATTGTTCAGTGTTATTGGTGCTCTGCTGCTCCAGCCTGCATGGAGGCATGGCGAGGAGGCAGGTGAAGGCCCTCCTGCCATCCTCTCAGCCGATCGGGACATCACAATTTCATCACGATGGTCCAGATAACCTTCGCTGAGTTGCCAGGATGCTTTCACTTTCATTTTAGATGCCACAATCAACTTTGATTGTGGCATCTAAAGGGTTAATCGTAAAATGTAGAAACAGACATACGACTGGGAATTGCACTTAAAAAGTTCTTTCAATGACATATACAGAACATAATCACCCGGTGCTCAATGAACTGTTCAGAGATCAATCCACTCTGTGTCTTCAGAACTCTCAATCCGAGACTTGTTGCTTGTTGGACAGTAAGTTCCTGGCCATGTGGACGCTAATTCTGAGGGGGTGTGGAAAAGCTCGCCAAGCTCCCTTAAACTCCTGAGACTCCTGAAACGTCCAGCAGCTCGCATGTTGGCGAGCTTTTCCACACCCCCTCAGAATTAGCGTCCACATGGCCAGGAACTTACCGTCCAACAAGCAGCAAGTCTCGGATGGAGAGTTCTGAAGACACCGAGTGGATTGATCTCTGAACAGTTCATTGAGCACCGGGTGATTATGTTCTGTATATCTCATTGCAAGTTTGTATATGAATGAATATTGAGATAAAGAACTTTTTAAGTGCAATTCCCAGTCGTATGTCTGTTTCTACATTTTACGGTTAATTGCACTCAGGAAACGGAGCCCTGAGAAAGACATAGGGAAGCCACCCAGTATGTGCACACCTGTGGTCTGAGTGTATTAAAAAGTTGATACGGTCTAAAGGGTTAATGCCAGGCATTGACCCAATCAGTGATGCCCGGCATTAACTTTGGGTCCTGGCTGCTGATAGCAGTCAGGACCCACCGGGTTTGAAGCGTGCTCAGCTCATTAGCATGCTTTAAACACGGTAACAGGTTAAGTGAAGGTGTCAGGAAGAGATGAGCGAATCGAGGCTGAAGAACCCAAATTCGTTACGAATTACAGGAAATATTCGATTTGAAATGAATTTCAATTCTATCGTGCAAATCGCTTCATTAAACTTCATTTACTGCAGTGCAGGCTCCAGGGCATCTAAAATGGCGGATCCACATGTCATTACATGGGGCAAGGAACGCTGGGAAGGTGGGAAAGCAAGGCGGGAAGGGAATTAGGCGGTATGACCCTGAATGACATGCAGGATGCAGCCTATAAGTAGCCAGTCACCAGCGAGACCCCCTGTGATGTCACAGCCCTATACACTCGGCAGCCATCTTGCGGCCAATCACTTCATTACAATACACTGCAGAAGGATCAGAGGACGCAGAACCTGTGTGTGTGTGTTACAGTCCAGCAGCGTTTAACATCCTCCTAGTCACATGAGCATTCTCATGGATGGAGTGCATTGTTTTTTTCACTGCCCTCATAAGTGCATACCGCATACTTACATCTAAGTAGTGTACTATTTTGTACCTGTTAAAGGGGTATTCCAGGCAAAACCTTTTTTTATCTTAATCCTTCCAATAGTTATTAGCTTCTGAAGTTTTCTGTCTAATTGCTCAATGATGATGTCACATCCCGGGAGCTGTGCATGATGGGAGAATATCCCCATAGGAACTGCACAGCTACCGGGACGTGAGTCATTCAAGAGCAGTTAGACAGAAAACAACAACTCAACTTCAGAAGCTAATAACTATTGGAAGGATTAAGATTTTTTAATAGAAGTAATTTACAAATCTGTTTAACTTTATGCCAACAATCCATCGGTGAAGCAATGTCCAAGAGACAACAGTATGAGCCCACTCATCCAACGGCGTAGAAGCTGAATGTGTTCCTGTCTAAGTTGCTGGTGCTGCAGTCCCTCCCTTTTCAAGTGGTGGACTCTGCACCTCTTAGAGAACTGATGGCTTGTGCCAAGCCAAGGTGGAGAGTGCCAAGCCGTCATTTCCTTGCGAAGAAGGCAGTACCAGCCCTGCACAATTTTGTGGAAGAGAAGGTGGGCCAGCCCTTGAGTTTGTCAGTGTGTACCAAAGTGCACAGCAGCACCGACATCTGGACCTGTAACTACGGTCAGGGACAATACATGTCGTTTACGGCTCACTGGGTGAATGTGTTTCCAGCACAGCCACAACCCCAACTTGGATATATCACGCTCCTCCACGCTCTCAGCCCGTTGCTCCTGTGACAGTGTGCGACTCTGCCTCCTCATCCTTCACCATGTCCTCAGCCTCCACTGTCCAGACAAGTCTCAGTGGCCCTTCAGCATACCATGTATGCAGGGCATGGCGGTGTCACACTGTTCTTCACATGGTTTGCCTTGGTGAAAAGAGTCAAACAGGGGAGGAACTGCTAAAAGTAATTCGTAAAGAAGCTGGAGCATGGCTTACTCCACGAAAATTGGAAATGTCAACCATGATGACTGAAAACGGGAAGAACATCTTGCATGTGCTGCGACTGGGAAGGCTGAGCCATGCGCCCTGCATGGCACATGTGTTCAGTCTGGTTGTGAAGCAGTTCCTGAAGTGTTCCCCCCATTTCTAAGACATCCTAACAATGGGAAGGAAACTTTGCATGCACTTCAGCCACTCCTACACCGCAAAGCACACCCTCCTTGAGCTGCAGCGTCAGAACGGTATCCCACTATATTGTCTGATTTGTGACGTTGCCACACGTTGGAATTCCATCCTCCATATGTTGGACCGACTGTACGAACAGAGAAAAGCCATCACTGATTTCTTGATGATCCAAGCGGATAGATGTACGCCCCTGTGTTACTTCAATGTGAGCCAGTGGCAGCTCATACGTGATACCTGCCGTTTGCTCAAGCACTTTGAGGAAGCCACATTATTAGTAAGTCGCCAGGATTACGGGATGAACAATGTCATTCCACTGCTTCATTTCTTACAACACGTGTTGGAAATGATGGCTGGTCAGGGCACTGTAGACGTGGCGCATACATCTCACTACCACATGAGCCCTGTGGGGAGGGGAGGAGGAGGGGAAGGGGAACAGTGGAGTACAGTTTAGGTTTCCCCAAATGGGCATTTTTTCTAGTAATCTGAGGAGCAGGATCAGTCAGAGGAGCTAGAGGGTTATGAGCAAGGCAAGACAGAGGACTCAGACACACAGTAGCAGTATGCAGTGGAGATGGAGGCAGGGAGTCCCTCCGGGTCATTTGCACAAATGGCACTATGCATGCTCACCTGTTTGCGCAGTGACAGACGAATTGTCACTATTCGGCAGCGGGATGACTTCTTGACCGCCACAAAATAGGGGCCTTTTTTACACCCACTGAGAGGGAGGACAAAATGACCTACTACAGGGGCATCCTATGTAGTCAGTTTGCCGAGGCCTATCAGCGCCATCGTCCATCCTCTCGCAGATCTGAATCGAGGGGCCCCCTGCGCTCACCTTCCACTGCCATGGCTGCTGGGGAGGGGTGGCCTGGCAGGAGCAGTACCAGCTCCATCAGCAGAAGCCTGAGTCTACAGTCACTGATGAGTAGCTTTCTTCACCCGCATAGTGAAGCAACTCATCAGCAACAGGTACATCTGGAGCAGGACCTGAACCAGCAGGTGGTGGCATACCTTTACATGCCCATGCCAACACACCTTGAAGATCCGCTGGACTTCTGGGCATCCAAACTTGATTTGTGGCCGCAACTAGCAGAGTTTTCCCTTGAAAAGCTGTCCTGCCCAGTCAGTAGTGTGCCATCAGAGCGGTTGTTTAGTGCGGCGGGGGCCATAGTCACCCCAAGGAGAACTCATCTGTTAAGATGAATCAGGCATGGATCAGCCGGGATTTTCAACCACCAATGCCTGATGCATGAGAGTAGATTGACCGTGGTGCGACACCAACACTTCACACAAATGGATAGTGCCAAACAGATTTAAGGCGCTGCTCCCCAGTTACAAACATTCCTCCGCATCAGACCTTTTTTCACCCACCTTCATCACCGGGTACTGGTATTGCCACCCACCACACTACTCTGTCACCGGGTCACTTTCAGGACTCCTGATGCTGCTGCCACCTCCAGGCTGTCTCATTTAGCCACTATATGGTCTCCTCATGCTTCTGCAAGCTGCAGGTGGTGTCATTCAGCCACTATAGGGTCTTCTCATGCTTCAGCCACCTCCAGGTTGTGCCATTCAGCCACTATATGGTCTCCTCATGCTTCTGCCAACTCCAGGCTGTGCCATTCAGTCACTGTATAGTCTCCTCATGCTTCAGCCACCTCCAGGCTTTGCCATTCAGTCGCTATATGGTCTCCTTATGCTTCTACCAACTCTAGACTGTGCCATTCAGCCACTATATGGTCTCCTTATGCTTCAGCCAACTCCAGTCTGTGCCATTCAGCCACTATATGGTCTCCTCATGCTTCAGCTACCTCAAGGCTGTGCCATTTAGCCACTATATGGTCTCCTTATGCTTCTGCCACCTCCAGTCTGTGCTAATCATCCACTATATGGTCTCCTCATTCTTCAGCCACCTCCAGGCTGTTCCATTCAGCCAATATATGGTCTCCTCACGCTTCAGCCAACTCCAGGCTGAGCCATTCAGCCACTATATTGTCTCTGTGGTGTCCCGGTACTGTATTGTATACGTTACCTGTATAGAGGTCCCCATATTCAGAGTCCCTAGGACGTCGGGGTCCCTCTTCTGTAGTTTTCCCCTTGTCACCCCTCAGTTAGTCAATGACTATAGGGAAGTTCTTATCAATATAAGTATAAGTATAGAAAGATGTATTTATTTAATTGCCTACCTGTTCAAACGTAGCAGGACCTGCGGATCACGTGATTAGGTTAGAACTCTATGGTTTTGCTACAGGACCTTTGGAGGTTCCCGTGACGTGTTCGCCCACAATGAACTGTAACGGTGAGTGACAGTCATTACGGACCAATCCAAAATGGCCAGCCCCTGCCCATATAAGGGACCTGCGCCATCTTGATCCCTCTCTTGGGTTGCTGACTCTGGAAGAGGTAGGACCTCCGCAGCTTACAAGACGATTTACTAGGCCAAAGCCTTGCGGCCTAGGCCTCTATCATAGCGGATAGATTAAGCAATTCCCCGCTACTCATCGCAATACCACTGGACCTAAATACTTCCCTAAATCCAGTGGATCTCTGCTATATAATCCTCAAGAAGCTAAATTGGGCTTATCTGATCCCAACCGACTGTCAGTCACTGCTCAGCTATATGTATAGAGACTCTGTTACCTGCACTGTTACCATTGCTACATGTACAGAAATTCCGCAGTAAAAGTTCCTGCAAGTTTTCAGTTAACAGCGGTTTGTGGACAATCCTTTATTTCTGCATCACCTATTGCTCTTGGGAAGGGTGGCAATAGGCCTATCAAGAAACACAGCATTCATCCCTCACCCTGGCATCATGAGTGACAACACCCTAACTATCCTACACCCCCGCAAGGCTTGTTCCCAATTCAGCCACCACATCTCCTCATGCTTCAGCCCACTCTAGGCTGTGCCATTCAGCCACTATATGGTCTCCTCAAGCTTCAGCCAACTCCAGGCTGTGCCATTCAGCCACTATATGGTTTACTGATGCTGTTTGGCCTGCGCCATTACCTAAAAATATTTTATGGTAGCACTAGCTATCATAAATCTTCAATTTAAATTTTAAAATTCATCTTTTAATCTTAGAGATTGTGAAGCCCAATTGTCTACTCATGCTTCTGCCATCTCCAGGACATCTCATTCTACTACCATATGGTCTCCACATGCTTCCGCGAACTCCAGGCTGTGCCATTCAGTCATAGCCGTAAATTTTGGCACCCCTGAATTTTTTTTAGAAAATTAAGTATTTCTCACAGAAAAGGATTGCAGTGTTTTGCTATGCACATGTGTATTTCCTCTGTGTGTATTGGAACTAAACCAAAAAAGGGAAGAAAAAAAGCAAATTGGACATAATGTCACACCAAACTCCAAAAATAGACTGGAAACAATTATTGTCACCCTTTCAAAATTGTTGAAAAATAAGACTTTTTCAAGCATGTGATGCTCCTTTAAACTCACCTGGGGGCAAGTAACAGGTGTGGGCAATATAAAAATCACACCTGAAAGGAGAGAAGTTCACTTATTATTTGCATTGTGCGTCCGTGTGTGGCACTCTAAGCATGGACAACAGAAAGAGAAGAGAACTGTCTGAGGACTTGAGAATCAAATTTCTGGGAAAATATCAACCATCTCAAGGTTATCTAGATCTAGATTTGCCTTTGTCCACAGTGCGCAACATTATCAAGACGTTTGCAACCCATGGCACTGTAGCTAATATCTCTGGGCATGGATGGAAGAGAAAAACTGAAGAAAGGTGTCAACGCAGGGTAGTCCGGATGGTGGATAAGCAGCCCCAAACACGTTCCAACGATATTCAAGCTGTCCTGCAGGCTAAGGGAGCATCAGTGTCAGCGCAAAATATCCATCGACATTTAAATGAAATAAAACGCTATGGCAGAAGACTCAGGAAGACCCCACTGCTGACACAGACATAAAAAAGCCTACATGACTACATTTTGACAAAATCATTGTGGGAAAATGTCTTGTGGACAGACGAAACCCAGAGGCTGTTTCCACTTGTTTTTTTTCTTTTTTTCTGGCAGTTTTTGGAAAACTGCTACTCTAGTTTTTGAGCCAAAGTCAGAAGTGGATCCACAAGGGACGAGAAGTGTAAGTGTCAGAAAGCTGGGTTTGCGTCTGACATCTTGGACGCAAGATCATCATTGACCTCAAACAAACGTCAAAATGCACCCAGAAATGGATGGCAACAAAGCGCTGGAGAGGTCTGAAGTGGCCAGCAATGAGTCCAGATCTAAATCCAATTGAACCCTTGTGGAGAGATCTTAAAATTGCTATTGGGAAATGGGGCCCTTCCAATAAGAGAGACCTGGAGCATTTTGTAAAGCAAGAGTGGTCCAACATTCCATCTGAGAGGTGTGAGAAGCTTATTGATGGTTATAGGAAGCAACAGATTTCAGTTATTTTTTCCAAAGGGTGTGCAACCAAATATTAAGTTAAGGGTACCAATAATTTAGTCCAGACCATTTTTGGAGTTTGGTGTGACATTATGTCCAATTTGCTTTTTTTCCTCCCTTTTTTTTTTGTTTAATTCTAATACACACAAAGGGAATAAACATGTGTATAGCAAAACATGTGTTACTGCAATCCTTTTCTGTGAGAGATACTTCCATTTCTAGAAAAAATTCAGGGGTGCCAACATTTATGGCCATGACATAATGATGCTGCTGGGCCTGGGTCATTACCTACAAATTTTCATGGTAGCACTAGCTACCATTAATCTTCAATTTAAATGTTAAAATTCATATTTAAATCTTAGCAATTGTGAGGCCCTATGGTCTCCGTCATTCTGCTGCAAGCTGCAGGCTGTGTCATTCAGCCACTATATGGTTTACTGATGCTGCTGGGCCTTGTTCATTACCTACAAATTTTCATGGTAGCACTAGCCACCATAAATCTTCAATTTACATTTTAAAATGTATCTTCATTTTAGGGATTGTGAGGCCCTATGGTATCCTTATGCCGCCACGAGCTGCAGGCTTTGTCATTCAGCCACTATATGGTTTACTGATGCTGCTGGGCCTTGGACATTACCTACAAATTTTCATGGTAGCACTAGCCACCATAAATCTTCAACTTACATTTTAAAATGTATCTTCATTTTAGGGATTGTGAGGCCCTATGGTATCCTTATGCCGCCGCGAGCTGCAGGCTTTGTCATTCAGCCACTATATGGTTTAATGATGCTGCTGGGCCTGGGACATTACCTACAAATTTTCATGGTAGCAATAACTACAATAAATCTTCAATTTATATTTAAAAATTCATCTTTTAATCTTAGGTATTGTGAGGCCCTATGGTCTCCTCATACTGCCGCGAGTGGCAAGCTGTGTCATTCAGCCACTATATGGTCTCCTCTTGCTGCCACCAATTCCAGGCTGTGTCATTTTGCCAGATTATGGTCTCCTCATGCTGCTGCCACCTCTATGCTCTATCATTGTGCCACCATGTGACTCCTTGTTAGTTTGGGTTTTGTGGTCATACAGTATTGATTCAAGATAAACACTGGGACAATAAAATTGGGAATCTAATATAAATCTTAAATTTAAAAAAAATCTATGTAATCTTTTCAATAATGAGGCCCTAAGGTTTTCGCCGTCATTTTACCTCTGGAATTATCACAAGAATCCAATGAAACAGCTTGGAGTGATAACAATGAACCATAAACGATGACATGAAGCATTCGCACTTTCACAGTCAGGGGAGTTCTGAGAGGCAGAGACTGGAACAGGTGGTATCTTGCCTGGCGGAGGACCGCAAGCTCGATTTTAACCCCTTAACCCCTTAAGGACTGAACGCTTTTTCACCTTAAGGACTCGGTCATTTTTTGCAATTCTGTTCACTGTCACTTTAAACATTAATAACTCTGGAATGCTTTTAGTTATCATTCTGATTCCGAGATTGTTTTTTCGTGACATATTTCACGTTAACATAGTGGTAAAATTTTGTGGTAACTTGCATCCTTTCTTGGTGAAAAATTCCCAAATTTGATGAAAAATTTTAAAATTTTGCATTTTTCTAACTTTGAAGCTCTCTTCTTGTAAGGAAAATGGATATTCCAAATAATATTTTTTTTTAAATTCACATATACAATATGTCTACTTTATGTTTGCATCATAAAATTGACGTGTTTTTACTTTTGGAAGACACCAGAGGGCTTCAAAGTTCAGCAGCAATTTTCCAATTTTTCACAAAATTTAGAAACTCGCTTTTTTTCAGGGACCAGTTCAGGTTTGAAGTAGATTTGAAGGGTCTTCATATTAGAAATACCCCATAAATTACTCCATTATAAAAACTTCACCCCCCAAAGTATTCAAAATGACATTCAGTCAGCGTTTTAACCCTTTAGGTGTTTCACAGGAATAGCAGCAAAGTAAAGGAGAAAATTCACAATCTTCATTTTTTACACTCGCATGTTCTTGTAGACCCAATTTTTGAATTTTTGCAAGGGATAAAAAGGAGAAAATTTTTACTTGTATTTGAAACCCAATTTTTCTCGAGTAAGGACATACCTCATATGTCTATGTTAATTGTTCGGCGGGCACAGTAGAGGGCTCAGAAGGGAAGGAGCGACAAATAGTTTTTGGGGGGCATGTCACCTTTAGGAAGCCCCTATGGTGCCAGAACAGCAAAAAAAACCACATGGCATACCATTTTGGAAACTAGACCCCTCTGGGAACATAACAAGGGGAAAAGTAAACCTTAATACCCCACAGGTGATTCACGACTTTTGCATATGTAAAAAAAAAAAAAAAATTCCCTAAAATGCTTGGTTTCGCTAAAGTTTTACATTTTTAAAAAGGGTAATAGCAGAAAATACCCCCCAAAATTTGAAGCTCAATTTCTCCCAATTCAGAACCCCCCCCCCCATATGGGGGTGAAAAGTGCTCTGCTGGCACACTACAGGTCTCAGAAGAGAAGGAGTCACATTTGGCTTTTTTGAAGGAAATTTTGCTCTGGGGGCATGCCGCATTTAGGAAGCCCCTATGGGGCCAGGACAGCAAAAAAAAACCCACATGGCATACCATTTTGGAAACTAGACCCCTTGGGGAACGTAACAAGGGGTAAAGTGAACCTTAATATCCCACAGGGGTTTCACAACTTTTGCATATGTAAAAAAAAAAATTACCTAAAATGCTTGGTTTCCCAAAAAATTTACATTTTTACAAAGGGTTAAAGCAGAAAATACCCCCCCAAAATTTGAAGCCCAATTTCTCCCGATTCAGAAAACACCCCATATGGGGGTGAAAAGTGCTCTGCTGGCGCACTGCATGTCTCAGAAGAGAAGGAGTCACATTTTGCTTTTTTAAAGCAAATTTTGCGCTGGGGCATGCCGCATTTAGGAAGCCCCTATGGTGCCAGAACAGCAAAAAAAAAAACACATGGCATACTATTTTGGAAACTAGACCCCTCGAAGAACGTAACAAGGGGTTAAGTGAACCTTAATACCCCACAGGTGTTTCACGACTTTTGCATATGTAAAAAAAATTATTATTTTTTACCTAAAATGCTTCTTTTCCCAAAAATTTTACATTTTTTAAAAGGGTAAAAGCAGAAAATACCCCCCAAAATTTGTAACACAATTTCTCCCGAGTACGGCGATACTCCATATGTGATCCTAAACTGTTGCCTTGAAATGCGACAGGGCTCCAAAGTGAGAGCGCCATGCGCATTTGAGGCCTAAATTAGGAATTGCATAGAGGTATTCTACGCCAGTGATTCCCAAACAGGGGGCCTCCAGCTGTTGTAAAACTCCCAGTATGCCTGGACAGTCAGTGGCTGTCTGTTAATACTGGGAGTAGTTGTTTTGCAACAGCTGGAGGCTCCGTTTTGGAAACAGACGCGTACCAGACGTTTTTCATTTTTATTGGGGAGGGGGGCTGTGTGGGGGTATGTGTATATGTAGTGTTTTTAACTTTTTATTTTATTTTGTGTTAGTGTAGTGTAGTGTTTTTAGGGTAAAGTCGCACGGGCGGGGGTTCACAGTAGTTTCTCGCTGGCAGTTTGAGCTGCGGCAGAAAATTTGCCGCAGCTCAAATTTGCAGCCAGATACTTACTGTAAACCTCCGCCCATGTGAGTGTACCCTATACGTTCACATGGGGGGGGGGGACATCCAGCTGTTGCAAAACTACAACTTCCAGCATGTATGGTCTATCAGTGCATGCTGGGAGTTGTAGTTTTGCAACAGCTGGAGGCACACTGGTTGTGAAGCACCGAGTTTGGTAACAAACTCAATTTTTTGCAACCAGTGTGCCTTCAGTTGTTGCAAAAGCTACAACCCCCAGCATGTACGGACAGCGGAAGAGCATGCTGGGTCTTGTAGTTATGCAACAGCTGGAGGCATACTACTTTGGCTGGGGATTGTAGTTATGCAACAGCTGGAGACACACAGGTTTGCTACTTAATTCAGTGTGCCTTCAGCTGTTGCAAAACTACAACTCTCAGCAGTCACCGACAGCCAACGGGCATGCTGGGAGTTGTAGTTATGCAACCAGCAGATGTACCACTACAACTCCCAGCATGCTCTTTAGCTGTTTGTGCAAGCTGGGAGTTGTAGTTACACAACAGCTGAATGTACACTTTTCCATAGAAAAATGTGCCTCCAGCTGTTGCAAAACTATAAGTCCCAGCATGCCCATAAAGGCATGCTGGGAGTTGTGGTGGTCTGCCTCCTGCTGTTGCATAACTACAGCTCCCAGCATGCCCTCTTTGCATGCTGGGAGCTGTTGCTAAGCAACAGCATGAGGCTGTCACTCACATCCAACGATCCACGCCGCATCAGGTCAGTCCCTCGTCGTCACTGCCGCCGCTGCTCCTGGGGCCCTGATCCCAACATTCATGGCGGGGAACAGGGTCCCCAGCTCCCGGGGTGCACGTCCCGCACCCGCTCACGTCCTCCGGAAGAGGGGCGGAGCGGGTTGCGAGAGTGACACCCGCAGCAGGCGCCCTGATTGGTCAGCCGGGAAACCGGCCGACGAATCAGGGTGATTGTGAGGTGGCACCAGTGCCCCCTCACCCCCTGCTGGCTATGGCTGTTCGGGGCCATCAGAGACGGCCCCGAACAGCCTGTAATTCCGGGTCACCGGGTCACTGGAGACCCGATTGACCCGGAATCTGCCGCAGATCGCTGGACTGAATTGTCCAGCGATCTGCGGGCATCGCCGACATGGGGGGTCATCATGACCCCCCTGGGCAATATGCCGCGATGCCTTCTGAACAATTTCAGTAGGCATCCGGCCCCGGCTCCCCTCCAGCTAGCGGCGGGGGGCCGGGAATGAACAGGACGTACTCAAACGTCCTGAGTCTTTAAGGACTCGGAAAAGGGGCCATTTGAGTACGTCCTGCGTCCTTAACCCCTTCCCGACCTACGACATACCTGTACGTCATGGGTGGCAAGGTGTTCCCGACCCATGACATACAGGTACGTCATGAACATTACTGCCGCTACTCGCGGCATCCCGCAGCGCCCGGAAAGATGGTGGCTATCACTGATAGCCAGCCATCTTACCGTGCGACCACGGGTTTCATCCCCCACCCCCCCACCCCAGCGATCCAAAGCCATAGCCAAAGCCCAGCATTGCAAAGCCATTGCTTTGCAATGATCTGCGTTATCGGCGGTCGATTGCTCAAGCCTGAATCTCACTTTCGGTTTAAGCGCGGCGTTCAACTTTGAACGCTGCGTCTAAAGGGTTAATAGCACGCAACACCGTGATTGCTGCCGCGCGCTATTAGCCCCGGGTCCCGGCATCAGATACATGCCGAGACCGACCCGATATGACGGGGGGTCACTGCATTATATCGTGGGAGCCGGCCAAGGACGTAAATATACGTCCTTGGTCGTTAAGGGGTTAAGATACAAGTACAAGCTTTTTCACTGCAGCCACTTCTAGTTGTACCCACTTATCCAATGGCACAGAAGCTGAATGTGCTCCTGTTCAAGTTGCTGGTACTGCAGTTCCTTCCTATTCAAGTGGACACTTAGAGTATGGGGGTGCGCTGAGCGGCAAGGGCTAGAACAGGTTGTAGCTCGCCTTGCGGCGGACCGCCAGCTCAATGCTCACCAGACTGGGTAATCAAAAAATTTAAATACATTCTAATTAAATTAAATAAAAATTACATAAAAAATCTGCCACATCCAGACCCTCTGTGGCAGTGATTCTAATAGCGGTGCCTGTAATCTGCATGTCATACTGAATAAAAGTATTATTTCACTAACACAGCACACTCCCTATGCGTGTTAGAACAAAATAATGTGTTCTACACTCCTATTAAGGCTCTCTGTATGCCAGAAATAGCCGTTTTTAATACAGATTCGCCGGGAATAAATTCGGACTGAACCAAATTTTTTCGGAAAATTTGGCGAGTCATCAGAATCAAATTTTTCTAAAGTTCGCTCATCTCTACTTCAAAGCATGTTTCCACCTCCATGTATGACAGTGAGGATGGTGCTCTTGGGGTCATAGTCAGCATTCCTCCTCCTCCAAACACGGTGAGTTGAGCCAAAGAGCTCTATTTAGATCTCATCTGACCACAACACTTTCACCCAGTTCTCATCTGACTCATTCAAAGGTTTATTGGCAAACTTATCATGGGTCTGTATATGTGCATCATATTGGGTCAGTCCTGGCGGCTAATGATAGCTGGGACCCATGGCAAATACCAGACATCACCAATCTCGGTGATGCCCGGTATTAACCCTTTAGATGCGGCAATCAAAGTTGATCACCGCATCTAAACTTTAAAAAATAGCATTACCGGCTGCTCAGTCAGGTTAATTGGGACCACCGTGGTGAAACCGCTGTGTCCCGATCAGCTGTTAGGACACGAGAAGGGTCCCTATCTGCCTCGCGGATTCACTGCAGGAGCAGTTGAGCGCTGATAACACTGATCAATTATACACCAAAAAAATAGAAACGGTGGGACTATACCACACCAACCAACACCTCTAGGGTGTAGTGTTACCATAAATAATAAAGCATAAAATATGGCATAGCATTGATCAGTGTCTGCAATCAATGTATTGCATGTTATAGTCCCCTATGGGGGCCATAACATTGCAAAAAAAAAGTGTAAAAAACACAGTTAATAAATGGGATTTAAACCCTTCCCAAATAAGTTTGAATTACCCCCCTTTTCCCATAAAAAAAAACTATGTAAATAAAAATAAATATAACCTCCAAAATAGCGTATTTTTGTCACTTTTTATACCATATTTTTTTTTTATAAAAAGCGATCAAAAAGTCTGATAAAAAAAAAATGGTACCGCTAAAAACTTCAGATTACGGCACAACAAATGAGCCCTCATACTCCTGTATGCGGAAAAAAAAAAAAAAGTTATATATCAGACAGGAGGCTCATATCTTGCATTAATCTTTCTTCTTTAATGCCCATAGCAGAATTTTTTATACAATTTTAAAACGTATATTAAAGAAAAAATCTTCAAAACTACAACTCCCAGCAGCCCTTTGGACTCTCTTCACCCCTCCTAGCTCGACTGGCTCCTATATAAAGGGCTGTCTGGGACATCTCCTCCTCTTTCTTTCTGCTCATGGCAGACATCAGTTAAGTGATTCATGTTGTTTTAATATCCTTTGGATACCTTTTATTGTATATTTCGTTTTATCATTCTCTACTCTATATTTACTGTAGCTTCAGATTTATCTGAATATTTCTATTTTTCTGTAACTGTATATGTATGTATTTTCTCTGTCTAGATTTCTTATATTTTTCTTTTATTTAGTCCTGTGACGAGTCCTTTATAGACCGCAGACCCCTGGTTGCGGTCGGAAGGGTAAGGGACTTCGTTCTCTATTTCCACAGATTTTCCCATCCCTGTTTTACTCACAGACGCCATCTTAGGTCCCCTGTGGCTTTCTTCTCCTTCCCCTTCTTCTCGCTGCTAAACCACGCGCGGGAACCTTTAGGGGCGGAGTCGCATAGTCCCAGAGGCGGCCTGCCGCTCCTCCTTACAGCCAATCATAGCGCGGCTTACCGCGCGTCTGGCAAATTGCGGCGCTCGCGGCCGTAATCGCATGTGATTACGGCCCCGAGCGCTGTATACTAACAACCCCTCCTTCCCCTCTCGCCATTCCGTGGCGAGCGGTGGAGGGTTTAGCATCGGAGCAGTCACTGTCTGGTATTAGATAGAGCCTCAGGTATCGCTATATATATTAACCCATTGTACCTTACCTGTCAGCTTGTTAGCTTGTCTGGTAGGAGACTGGGCTCTCTGATAAATTTATATAGATCATTCTCTCTGACATAAGAGGTCACAGCCTGAATAGTGTTAATTATTATTCTAATCTATAATGGCCGGAGAATCTTCCCAGTCAGGCTTGGGGCAGGATATGCTCTCAGAAGCTCCCCTATCTGCAGCACAAATACAAGAGCTTATTAATAAATCAGTTAAGGCAGCTCTGGCGACAGTTGCTGCACCATCGGTATCTCATTTGCCAGTTACTGCTGACTCTGCCAAGAAAGGCAAAGCGCTTTATAAGCGCAAACATACTGTCGCATACGACTCCCCGGCAGGGGAAGAAACATATATGCAACAGACAGAGCCCACCATGGCCTGTCACCCCGCAATGACAAACGACCCCATTCGACCCCCGGGCCTCGGGGAGTGTACTAAGAGGCATAAGTCCGTCAGGCGTTCCAAGCCTAACTCCTTCGATACGTCGGAGGAGGACTCGGCGGAGGAAGAATCTGGTGAACCAGAAGGCACAGATTCTGGGTCTGAAAATGAGGCGAGTTTACAGGCGGATTTCCCATCCACCGATCCGGGTGTCCCAGGAGAGACTATCCTGGATACTTTGGGGCAACCCTTTTTCCATCCAGAGGCCATCATACACCCCCGCTCAGGGGATTGGGCCCCCTTGCCCCAGGTGGCTGCATATATAGAATACTGGACCCGGCGAACCCTTGATCGGGTCAACCGTAATAAACTGAGGGCAGAATGCCCACGGCCTTTCCTCTCCAAGAAAAAGGCCATAACTCCGGAAATAGATCCTGTCCTTATGAAGTACTTAACAAAATCCGGAAAATACTCAAAAAAGGGCATTGAAAGGTCGTTCAAGGCCATCCAAGACAGGATTTTGGACCTATTGGGCCCACTAACAAAAATCCTTAATCTTTCGGAGCAAGCAGCTTCCTCTGGTGACCCTGTGGATATCACGCAACTCAGAGGATGGTTCCATTGAACACAGGAGATCCATCCTCATGAAGCTGGAACCCCAGCTTTCACATTTGGCGGAAAATGAACCCGGCCCATCGGCAGAAGGCCTTCTTTTTGGGGAGGACCTTCTCAAGAATATTAATAAATTTGTAGGCCTATTTACAGGACTGGAAAAAGCGCAAAATTCGCTTAAAAAATCCAGTGGCAAGGTTTTTAACAAGGCCGGCAGAGGAAGAGGTCGTTCTGCCGGCCGAGGCAACTATTATAGACCCTATGCTAGACCTCCCGCTCAGCCCTATGTGCCACCTCCACAACAATATACCATGCCGATGGCACAACCTGCACCTTTCTTTCCACCCCGAGGTCGACCCTGGAGAGGATGGGGCGGTAGAGGCTACCCTCGTTCCAGACCATCATCTGGTGAGTACAGATTCTCCACATCTTCCACACACCTATGTGGGGGGCAGGCTGAAACATTTTATCCACGTCTGGTCCATGATTACGGCAGACGCGTGGATACTGAACACAGTGGCAGGTTACCAAATAGAACTCCAGTCCCTGCCAGACATGAGGTTTACACCCCAACCTATTCATTTCTCGGACATAAACAAATCCCTTATAGACGAGGAGCTTCAGGAGCTCCTAGACAAACAAGCGTAACGGGAAGTAGACCCCTTGTCACCGGGGTTCATAAGCAACCTCTTCTTAGTCAAGAAGAAGGATGGCGGGTACCGCCCCGTAATAAACTTGAGGACCTTAAACCAAAATGTGACTTACCGTCACTTCAAGATGGAGGGCATCCATCTGTTACGCGACCTTCTATGCATAGGAGACTGGCTAGTGAAAATAGATCTGAAAGATGCTTACCTCACAGTCCCTATACATCTGACCTCACAACCATTACTAAGGTTTTGGTGGGGCGATCGCCTGTGGCAGTTCACTTGCCTTCCATTTGGCCTGTCGTCCGCCCCTTGGTGTTGCACAAAGTTGATTGTGGCAGCTCTCCGGAGCAGAGGGGTACGTCTGATAATTTATCTGGACGACCTGCTCATCATGGCCGGTTCCAGAGAACTGGCCAGATTACACTGTCATTGGACGGTATCTCTGTTAGAAGAACTAGGTTTTCTCATAAACCTCAAAAAATCGGTTCTGTCCCCAACACGAGAGATGGAGTTTTTGGGATTTTTGGTGGACACCAGAAGAGGTGTCCTTTGTTTACCCAAAACAAAACTGGCCCTCATTCGCAAAGAAATCAGAGCAATCCTACGCAAGGGTCAAGTATCCTTGAGGGTGATCGCTCGCATGGTCGGCTTGTTGGCGGCTTCCATTCAGGCGATCTTTCCGGCCCCGCTGCATTATCGGGCACTACAGCACCTCAAGACCCTTCATCTTCGACAAGGCTTACGTTATGCAGACGAAGTGACTCTTTGTCCGGAGTCGGTCGAGGAGCTACGTTGGTGGCTCCGTCACGCTGTGGAGTGGAATGGCAAGACCATTTTCAACTCTTGTCCAGACGTGATCATAGAATCCGACGCGAGTCGGCAAGGCTGGGGAGCCCGCTGTGGTCAGGACACAACAGGCGGGATTTGGTCAGAAGAGGAATATCTTCTCCACATCAATGCTCTAGAACTTTTGGCAGCATTCTTTGCGGTCAAGAGCTTTCTATCACAGAGGTCCAATTGTTGCGTACTTTTACGCATGGACAACATAGCAGCGGTTCAATACATCAACCGCCTTGGGGGCTCGAGGTCCAGGGTGTTAGCGGACATAGCGTCCGACTTCTGGCATTTTTGTGTGTCTCGCGACCTTATTCCTATTGCGGAATACATTCCAGGAGTCTCCAATTCCGTGGCAGACTGGAATTCCCGTTACTTGATCGACTCCAGCGACTGGACGCTGGACCGGTCAGTCTTCCTGTCACTTCAGGATCTTTGGGGTCCATTCTATATGGATCTTTTTGCCTCGCGACTCAATCGACAATTACCTCGGTTTTACAGTTGGAGGCCGGATCCTGAGGCGTCAGCTGTGGACGCTTTCTACCAACGGTGGCCGGAAGGGACGCATTATGCATTTCCCCCCTTTCCGATGATCACCAAGGTTCTTCTCCAGATCCTGTCTCAGAAAGCAACGGTAGCGTTGATCACCCCATGGTGGCCGACTCAGCCGTGGTTCCCCCTTCTGTTGGGGATGACGATAGATTTCCCCAGGTTGTTACCCCCTCTGCCTCATCTACTCTCGAATCCGAACAAGAGTCTTCACCCTCTAGTTCTGGACGGCAGCCTACCTCTCCTTGCTTGGTTGGTTTCGGGGTGCCGACATCAGGTAATGATCTTTCTGAACCAGCTAGAAATCTCCTCGCCCTGGCCTGGGCCCCAGGGACTAGATCGGCGCATCGATCTGCATGGGGACTCTGGGTGCGTTGGTGTGATCAACGGGAGATTAGTCCCGTTCAGGCACCTGTTCAGGCGGTAGTCAACTACCTAGCCGACGCATTCGATTCAGGCAAATCTTATAGTTCTATAAATGTTTATAGATCAGCTGTTTCTGCATACCACTATCCGGTGGATTCCTTACCGGTGGGCAAACATCCTTTTAGTTTGCAGACTCTTACGGGGAATCAAATTTAAGCGTCCTCCTCGCCCTAAATATCAAGCTACGTGGGATGTTTCCCGTGTGCTAGATATGTTTTCTTCATGGGAAGATAACAAGGATCTTTCTTTGAAGCTTCTTTCAGTAAAACTGACCGTTCTCTTATGTCTGGTCTCTATAAAAAGGGTATCAGATGTTCGAGCTTTATATGTCTCTCGGCGTCAATTCTCGCCTGGAGGTGTTCAGTTTTCGGTTGTCCGCAGGACTAAGACGGGTCTTCAATCCGTCTTTTATCCGTTTTTTCTGGCTCATCCCAAACTATGTGTGGTTCGATGTCTTCAGGAGTATGAGACGCGAACAGCACCTCTCCGATCTACTAGTCTTACTCAATTACTCATCTCTTATGTCCAACCTCATCTCCCGGTCTCCTCGGCTACATTGGCTCGGTGGGTTCGTCTAGCCATGGAGATGGCGGGGATTGATGTATCCTTATTTGGCGCCCACTCCTCTAGAGGGGCTATGGCCACTAAGGTTGTTATATCAGGAGGTTCTCTGTTGGATCTCTTACTGGCCGCCGACTGGTCGTCCCAGACCACTTTCCGTCAGTTTTATTTTCGACCCGAAGAACATGTCTCTATGTCTGTTTTATGATTCTGATTCCTACTTATCTTGGTAAGCTTTGAACTTGCAAGATATGAGCCTCCTGTCTGATATATAAATCGAGATTTTCCTAGCTAATGTGACGGAAAATATTAGTTATATGAAGACAGGAGGCGAGCATCTTCCCTCCCGACCCAACCCTATCATGGTGTTCTTTTTTTTTTGTCTTTCCAGGTTATTGAAGAGAAAGTCTTCCACCTTCTGCAAGGAGGCTGATATGTTCCTGATCCGTTGTTCATCGGGTTTTTGTTCCAGTTCGTTCAGGTCACGGCGGTCCTGTTGACCACGTTGTCAAGAAGCACCATCAGGTGGCAGTTCCTGTTCTTCATATGGAGTCTGCTGTGCTGGATGCCGCATAAAGAAAGAGGAGGAGATGTCCCAGACAGCCCTTTATATAGGAGCCAGTCGAGCTAGGAGGGGTGAAGAGAGTCCAAAGGGCTGCTGGGAGTTGTAGTTTTGAAGATTTTTTCTTTAATATACGTTTTAAAATTGTATAAAAAATTCTGCTATGGGCATTAAAGAAGAAAGATTAATGCAAGATACTCGCCTCCTGTCTTCATATAACTAATATTTTCCGTCACATTAGCTAGGAAAATCTCGATTTATAGGGGTGAGAAGAGGATATTTTTAAACATATACATTTTTATGCATGTAGTTATGATTTTTTCCTGAAGTAACAAAAAATCAAACCTATATAAGTAGGGTATCACTTTAATTGTATGGACCTACAGAATAAAGATAAGGTGTCATTTTTACCAAAAAATGCACTGCATGGAAACGGAAGAGCCCAAAATTTACAAAATGGCGTGTTTAAAAAAAAAAAACATTTGTCCCACAAACATTTTTTTTTTGTTTTGCCATAGATTTTTGAGTAAAATGACTGATGCCATTACAAATTAGAATTGGTGACACAAAAAATAAGCCATCATATGGGTCTATAGGTGCAAAATTTATTAATTCTATAATGCCCTATCTTTCCTTTCTCTAAAATATGCAAAGTTCTTTTAGTCATTTTGCTTAAAGCGTACTTGTCGTT
Source organism: Hyla sarda (assembly GCF_029499605.1). NCBI lineage: Eukaryota > Metazoa > Chordata > Amphibia > Anura > Hylidae > Hyla > Hyla sarda. Next base: position 88,970,834 of record NC_079189.1, read on the forward strand.
TCAGGTGACTTTATAGATAAGCTGCCCTGTGTATGTATATGAGAACCAGTACTAATTCTGATTATTAGATAACTAGTCTATGGTATTTTTAGCAGATTTCTGCTCTTCAATTTGCAGTTCTTCCGGAGCTGGTAAGTGGAGCTCCCTCCTCCCCTCTCCATAGACCTGTATTGGCTATTTTTTTGCAGACACCAAACAAAACTGAGATGAATAAAGTGTCACAGGAGAGGGTGGAGAGAAAAGTTACAAAGTTTCTTATATGCACTTGTACTATTGATCAATGCAATGTTTGTTCAAATAACAGTGCCTATTTAAGACCGTCTACCATTTTTTGTAGCCAAACTAACCATATTTAGAACCAATCTATTTTAGCAATATCTTTTTGTAGGCTGGGCACAGTATTCCAGATGTGGTCTCATTAGAGATCTGCACAATCTCCCTCTTTCTCTGGTTGTATATCTAACCATGCCGCTTAGCTTTCTGTTTGCTTTTGCTACTGCCTGGTCACACTGGTGACTCATTTTGAAGCTGTCATTTGAGCAGAAATGTTCAGATGATAATTTTGTATACTGTGCCCTTACTTGTATAATACTGTAACATGCAGTAATACAGTGTTCTACTATAAAGGTTATGTAAGAAAATGTCAAGAATCTTATCAAATAGATTCCGAACACTGGGGAGATCATTGTGACTACAATAAACACATTTGTAAAAATCAGAATATTTTAGATAGGAGATCCTAATAATATATTATCAAATATTCAAATGTTCCAGTGATTCTCTCTATGCCATGCACGGTCCCCTTAACCTCTTCAGGACATAGGGCGTATGGATACGACCTGCATCCCGGGTCCTTAAGGACCGAGGTCGTATCCATACGCCCGTGGGAATTCCGGCCCCCACCGCTAGCCGGTTGGGGACCGGAGCCGGATGCCTGCTGAAATCGTTCAGCAGGCATCCCGGCATATCGCCCAGGGGGGTCATTATGCCCCCCCATGTCGGCAATCGCCGCAGATCGCTGGATAATTCAGTCCAGCGATCTGCGGCGATTTTGGGTCAATCGGGTCTCCAGTGACCCGGTGACCCAGAATTACTGGCTGTTCGGGGCCGTCTCTGACGGCCCCGAACAGCCAGAGCCTGCAGGGGTGAGGTGGCACTGGTGCCACCTCACGATCGCCCTGATTTGTCGGCCGGATTACCGGCCGACCAATCAGGGCGCCTGCTGCGGGTGTCACTCCCGCACCTGCTCTGCCCCTGAGCGGGTGCGGGACGTGCACCCCGGGTGCTGGGGACCCCGATCCCCGGCGTCAATGTTGGGATCGGGGCCCCAGGAGCAGCGGCGGCGGCGGTGACGACGAGGGACTGACTCTCCGGCGTGGATCGTTGGAGGTGAGTGACAGCCTCCTGCTGTTGCTTAGCAACAGCTCCCAGCATGCAAAAAGGGCATGCTGGGAGCTGTAGTTATGCAACAGCAGGAGGCAGACCACCACATCTCCCAGCATTCCCTTATGGGCATGCTGGGACTTATGGTTTTGCAACAGCTGAAGGCACATTTTTTCTATGGAAAAGTGTACCTTCAGCTCTTGTATAACTACAACTCCCAGCTTGCACAAACAGCTAAAGTGCATGCTGGGAGTTGTAGTGGTGCATCTGCTGGTTGCATAACTACTACTCCCAGCATGCCCGTTGGCTGTCGGTGACTGCTGAGAGTTGTAGTTTTGCAACAGCTGAAGGCACACTGGTTGTGAAACTCAGAGTTTTTTTTTACCTAACTCAGTGTTTCACGACCGGTGTGCCTCCAGCTGTTGCAAACTACAACTCTCAGCAGTCACCGTACACCAAGCACCGTACATGCTGGGAGTTGTAGTTTTGCAACAGCTGGAGGCACACTGGTTGTGAAACACTGAGTTAGGTCACAAACTCAGCGATACATAACCAGTGTGCTTACAGTTGTTGCAAAACTACAACTCTCTGCAGTCACCGACAGCCAACGGGCATGCTGGGAGTTGTAGTTATGCAACAGCTGGATGTCCCCCCCCCAATGTGAACGTACAGGGTACACTCACATGGGCGGAGGATTACAGTAAGTATCTGGCTGCAAGTTTGAGCTGCCGCAAACTTTCTGCTGCAGCTCAAACTGCCAGCGAGAAACTACTGTGAACCCCCGCCCTTGCGACTGTACCCTAAAAACACTACACTACACTAACACAAAAATTAAAATAAAAAGTAAAAAACACGTATACACATACCCCTACACAGCCCCCCTCCCCAATAAAAATGAAAAACGTCTGGTACGCCACTGTTTCCAGAACGGAGCCTCCCGCTGTTGCAAAACAACTCCCAGCCGTTGACTGTCCAGGCATGCTGGGAGTTTTGCAACAGCTGGAGGCACCCTGTTTGGGAATCACTGGCGTAGAATTCCCCTATGTCCACCCCTATGCAAGTCCCTAATTTAGGCCTCAAATACGCATGGCGCTCTCACTTTGGAGCCCTGTCGTATTTCAAGGCAACAGTTTAGGGCCACATATGGGGTATCGCCGTACTCGGGAGAAATTGTGTTACAAATTTTGGGGGGTATTTTCTGCTTTTACCCTTTTTAAAAATGTTAAATTTTTGGGAAAACAAGCATTTTAGGTAAAAATTTTTTTTTTTTTTTACATATGCAAAAGTCGTGAAACACCTGTGGGGTATAAAGGTTCACTTAACCCCTTGTTACGTTCCCCGAGGGGTCTAGTTTCCAAAATGATATTCCATGTGGGTTTTTTTTTGCTGTCCTGGCACCATAGGGGCTTCCTAAATGCAGCATGCCCCCAGAGCAAAATTTGCTTTCAAAAAGCCAAATGTGACTCCTTCTCTTCCGAGACCTGTAGTGCGCCAGCAGAGCACTTTTCATCCCCATATGGGGTGTTTTCTGAATCAGGAGAAATTGGGCTTCAAATTTTTAGGGGTATTTTCTGCTATTACCCTTTTTAAAAATTAAAAATTTTTGGGAAAACAAGCATTTTAGGTAAAAATTTTTATTTTTTTTTTACATTTGTAAAAGTCGTGAAACACCTGTGGGGTATTAAGGTTCACTTTATCCCATGTTACATTCCCCAAGGGGTCTAGTTTCCAAAATGGTATGCCATGTGTTTTTTTTTTTTTTTTTTTGCTGTTCTGGCACCATAAGGGCTTCCTAAAGGTGACATGCCCCCCAAAAACCATTTCAGAAAAACGTACTCTCCAAAATCCCCTTGTCGCTCCTTCGCTTCTGAGCCCTCTACTGCGCCCACCGAACACTTTACATAGACATATGAGGTATGTGCTTACTCGAGAGAAATTGGGCTACAAATACAAGTAAAAATTTTGTCCTTTTACCCCTTGTAAAAATTCAAAAATTGGGTCTACAAGAACATACGAGTGTAAAAAATGAAGATTGTGAATTTTCTCCTTTACTTTGCTGCTATTCCTGTGAAACACCTAAAGGGTTAAAACGCTGACTGAATGTCATTTTGAATACTTTGGGGGGTGAAGTTTTTATAATGGAGTAATTTATGGGGTATTTCTAATATGAAGACCCTTCAAATCTACTTCAAACCTGAACTGGTCCCTGAAAAAAAGCGAGTTTCTAAATTTTGTGAAAAATTGGAAAATTGCTGCTGAACTTTGAAGCCCTCTGGTGTCTTCCAAAAGTAAAAACACGTCAATTTTATGATGCAAACATAAAGTAGACATATTGTATATGTGAATTTAAAAAAAAATATTATTTGGAATATCCATTTTCCTTACAAGAAGAGAGCTTCAAAGTTAGAAAAATGCAAAATTTTAAAATTTTTCATCAAATTTGGGAATTTTTCACCAAGAAAGGATGCAAGTTACCACAAAATTTTACTACTATGTTAACGTGAAATATGTCACGAAAAAACAATCTCGGAATCAGAATGATAACTAAAAGCATTCCAGAGTTATTAATGTTTAAAGTGACAGTGAACAGAATTGCAAAAAATGACCGAGTCCTTAAGGTGAAAAAGCGTTCAGTCCTTAAGGGGTTAAGGGGTTAAAATCGAGCTGGCGGTCCTCCGCCAGGCAAGATACCACCTGTTCCAGTCTCTGCCTCTCAGAACTCCCCTGACTGTGAAAGTGCGAATGCTTCATGTCATCGTTTATGGTTCATTGTTATCACTCCAAGCTGTTTCATTGGATTCTTGTGATAATTCCAGAGGTAAAATGACGGCGAAAACCTTAGGGCCTCATTATTGAAAAGATTACATAGATTTTTTTTAAATTTAAGATTTATATTAGATTCCCAATTTTATTGTCCCAGTGTTTATCTTGAATCAATACTGTATGACCACAAAACCCAAACTAACAAGGAGTCACATGGTGGCACAATGATAGAGCATAGAGGTGGCACTGTGGTCGAAAGGAAATCCCAAAAATAAAAGAATTTCCTCTGTAGTATAAGTATACAGCTGCTAATAAGTGCTGGAAGGATTAAGAATTTTTTAATAGAAGTAATTTACAAATCTAAAAAGTATAATCAAGACGTTCTGCACTGCTTACTTCTGCACCTCTGAGCGGACGGACACTAAATCACTGTCGAAGCACTAATCAGTGCGAAACATCGGTGTCGCCTCTCTGTGGTACCCCCCCCCCCGTAACCATCTGTTGTCCTCCCTTAAGAATGTACTAAGGCTGTGAGTATGTGCAATAAAAATTGCTGAACTGGAAGAACCGGTGAGTGCCGACTTTTCACTCTTCTATTAAGTGTACTAATTTACAAATCTGTTTAACTTTCTGGCACCAGTTGATTTAAAAAAAATAAAAATAACATTTTCCACCAGAGTACCCCTTTAAATGTTTGTCATGCTCCACTGAGAAGAATTTGTAAAGCAGCTCCCTGACAGCTTCTATTGGAAGTAGCCCCTCCTTCAAGTCAGTATTTCTCTACAAATAGGTGCCTTAGAACATGACTGGATATAGGTGCTAACCCAGCTATCCAGGATCTGTAGCTGTTTTGTGGTTATTGCCCCTCATTAATACAATTCAGGCTTATGGCTGCAGAAAGGCTTATAAGGGCCATTAGGGTATTTTTTCCTTGATACCAGAAGCTCTACCATCTCTTTTTTGCATATGCAGTATATATTGAGCAATAAAGGGCATCATATTGTACTGATATTAAAATTATGATGATATGAAATAGGTCCACATGTTTTTATCATGCTATGGGGATTGTAGCATATCTATTAACAATATCTATGTGTATGACCCATATCTAAGGGGTCATTCATGAACGAAGAGGATGTGAGGTATGTTATATCACTGGACGGCCTAGCATATTCCCTACAGGGTATCTACATAACATTCAATGTGTCTATCGCTACACTGGTATTGTCAGGTTTACATTTGTCACTGTGATATCGGTAGTAGCGGCACTTTGAGATGTGTTTATATGTTACATGTCCATCTCTATTGTCTAACTATTTTTTCTTTCAGTTATTGTTGTCTTACCATCTCTATTGTCTGACCATTGTGCTATTGATTTGCAGTATCCATACATACCATACTATAGTACTAACATCTGATACCAGGCTGCACTGATAACTACCTCTATATGGAGATCTGTAAATCAGCAGCTATAAATCTAACAGGAATGTTGACACTTAATTTAATTTAAACTCTGTAGGGTTCCCTGATGAACCTGTGGCTACAATGCAGGGGAAACACGTCAGAACCTGGAACTGACTTTTTACTAGTACATTGCTGATGCCTATATGGCAGCAGCTATGTGTAAGAATTGCTGTTTGGTGGCAATAGCAGTTTCCTGGAGTATTAAAGGGGTATTCCAGGAAAAAAACTTTTTTATATATATCAACTGGCTCCAGAAAGTTAAACAGATTTGTAAATTACTTCTATTAAAAAATCTTAATCCATTCAGTACTTATGAGCTTCTGAAGTTAAGGTTGTTCTTTTCTGTCTAAGAGCTCTCTGATGACACCTGACTTGGGAAACGCCCAGTTTAGAAGAGGTTTGCTATGGGGATTTGCTTCTAAACTGGGCGTTTCCCGAGACAGGTGTCATCAGAGAGGACTTAGACAGAAAAGAACAACCTTAACTTCAGAAGCTCATAAGTACTGAAAGGATTAAGATTTTTTAATAGAAGTAATTTACAAATCTGTTTAACTTTCTGGAGCCAGTTGATATATAAAAATATGTTTTTTCCTGGATAACCCCTTTAAGGTTATACCCTAATTTTTTTTTTATTTTTTTTTTTTAATACTATTTCTGTTTGTTATTTTATCCCTTACTTATCTTTAGGTCAGGGACAGCAGGCAGCAGGCTGGAGGGTAAAGAGTAATGTTTACACTGAGTAATTACAGCAGAATTCCGCACACTGAATTGTGGTTAAGAATTCTGCTGTGTGCACTCCTAACAAAAGTGTGAATGGGTCTTCCGTGGACTGCAGAGTTTCAGCAGCGAACAACTCCGCTGCTGAAATTGATCTGCGAAAAGAAAGAACATGTTCATTCTTTGCACAAAAGTCCACAAGCACTGCATAGCCGTCAATGGTGAACATTACTGTATGAACATTGTTCTATGTATCTATGTAAAAAAAAGTGAAGACTCAAAAGCCATGGGAAGAATATAGCATGATCTAAATATGATGTTTTCTCAGGCATTTTATATAGACTTCTGTAAAGGATGGAGCATTTTCAAAAATGTGTGTTAAAAAAAAAACACACATAAAACACATGGCTTTATTTACAAGACAAAGAAAATGCCACAATAGATTGTGTATGAAGAAAGCCTTAAGCAAATTCACCATTAACCCCTTAAGGACTGAGCTCTTTTTCACCTTAAGGACTCGGCCATTTTTTGCAAATCTGACCACTGTCACTTTAAACATTAATAACTCTGGAATGCTTTTAGCTATCATTCTGATTCCGAGATTGTTTTTTCGTGACATATTCTACTTTAACGTAGTGGTAAAATTTTTTGGTAACTTGCATCCTTTCTTGGTGAAAAATCCCAAAATTTTATGAAAAATTTGAAAATTTTGCATTTTTCTAACTTTGAAGCTCTCTGCTTGTAAGGAAAATGGATATTCCAAATAATTTTTTTTTTATTCACATATACAATATGTCTACTTTATGTTTGCATCATAAAATTGATGAGTTTTTACTTTTGGAAGACACCAGAGGGCTTCAAAGTTCCGCAGCAATTTTCCAATTTTTCACAAAATTTTGAAACTCGCTTTTTTCAGGGACCAGTTCAGGTTTGAAGTGGATTTGAAGGGTCTTCATATTAGAAATACCCCATAAATGACCGCATTATAAAAACTGCACCCCCGAAAGTATTCAAAATGACATTCAGTAAGCGTTTTAACCCTTTACGGGTTTCACAGGAATAGCAGCAAAGTGAAGGAGAAAATTCACAATCTTCATTTTTTACACTCGCATGTTCTTGTAGACCCAATTTTTGAATTTTTGCAAGGGGTAAAAAGGAGAACATTTTTACTTGTATTTGAAACCCAATTTCTCTCGAGTAAGCACATACCTCATATGTCTATGTAAAGTGTTCGGCGGGCGCAGTAGAGGGCTCAGAAGGTAAGGAGCGTCAAATGGTTTTTGGGGGGCATGTCACCTTTAGGAAGCCCCTATGGTGCCAGAACAGCAAAAAAAAAACACATGGCATACCATTTTGGAAACTAGACCCCTCGGGGAACGTAACAAGGGGTAATGTGAATCTTAATACCCCACAGGTGATTCACGACTTTTGCATATGTAAAAAAAATATATATATTTTTTACTTAAAATGCTTGGTTTCCCTAAAGTTTTACATTTTTAAAAAGGGTAATAGCAGAAAATACCCCCCAAAATTTGAAGCCCAATTTCTCCCGACTCAGAAAACACCCCATATGGGGGTGAAAAGTGCTCTGCTGGCGCACTACAGGTCTCAGAAGAGAAGGAGTCACATTTGGCTTTTTTGAAGGAAATTTTGCTCTGGGGACATGCCGCATTTAGGAAGCCCCTATGGTGCCAGGACAGCAAAAAAAAAAACACATGGCATACCATTTTGGAAACTAGACCCCTCGGGGAACGTAACAAGGGGTAAAGTGAACCTTAATACCCTATACAGGTGTTTCACGACTTTTGCATATGTTAAAAAAAATAAAAAATGTTTTTACCTAAAATGCTTCTTTTCCCAAAAACGTTACATTTTTAAAAAGGGTAAAAGCAGAAAATACCCCCCAAAATTTGAAGCCCAATTTCTCCCAAGTACGGCGATACCCCATATGTGACCCTTAACTGTTGCCTTGAAATACGACAGGGCTCCAAAGTGAGAGCGCCATGCGCATTTGAGGCCTAAATTAGGGATTGCATAGGGATGGACATAGGGGTATTCTACGCCAGTGATTCCCAAACAGGGTGCCTCCAGCTGTTGCAAAACTCCCAGCATGCCTGGACAGTCAACGGCTGTCCGACAATACTGGGAGTTGTTGTTTTGCAACAGCTGGAGGCTCTGTTTTGGAAACCGTGGCGTACCAGACGTTTTTCATTTTTATTGGGGAGGGGAGGGGGGCTGTGTAGGGGTATGTGTATATGTAGTGTTTTTTACTTTTTATTTTATTTTTTGTTAGTGTAGTGTAGTGTTTTTAGGGTACAGTCGCACGGGCGGGGGGTTCACAGTAGTTTCTCGCTGGCAGTTTGAGCTGCAGCAGAAAATTTGCTGCAGCTCAAACTTGCAGCCCGATACTTACTGTAAGCCTCCGCCCATGTGAGTGTACCCTGTACATTCACATTGGGGGGGGACATCCAGCGGTTGCAAAACTACAACTCCCAGCATGCGCTGAGAGACTGTACATGCTGAGAGTTTTAGTTTTGCAACAGCTGTAGGCACACTGGTTATGTATCACGGAGTTTGTGACCTTACTCAGTGTTTCAAAACCAGTGTGCCTCCAGCTGTTGCAAAACTACAACTCCCAGCATGTACGGTGCATGGTGTAAGGTGACTGCTGGGAGTTGTAGTTTGCAACAGCTGGAGGCACACCGGTCGTGAAACACTGAGTTAGGTAAAAAAAAACTCTAAGTTTCACAACCAGTGTGCCTTCAGCTGTTGCAAAACTACAACTCTCAGCAGTCACCGACAGCCAACGGGCATGCTGGGAGTTGTAGTTATGCAACCAGCAGATGCACCACTACAACTCCCAGCATGCACTTTAGCTGTTTGTGCAAGCTGGGAGTTGTAGTTATACAACAGCTGAAGGTACACTTTTCCATAGAAAACATGTGCCTCCAGCTGTTGCAAAACCATAAGTCCCAGCATGCCCATAAGGGAATGCTGGGAGTTGTGGTGGTCTGCCTCCTGCTGTTGCATAACTACAGCTCCCAGCATGCCCTTTTTGCATGCTGGGAGCTGTTGCTAAGCAACAGCAGGAGGCTGTAACTCACCTCCTGCTGCTGCTCCATCGCAGGCTGTCCCTCGCCGCCGCCGTCGCTCCTGGGGCCCCGATCCCAACATGGACGCCGGGGATCGGGGTCCCCAGCACCCGGGGTCGTCTTCCCGCACCCGCCCACGCCCTCCGGAAGAGGGGCGGAGCGGGTGCGGGAGTGACACCCGCAGCAGGCGCCCTGATTGGTCGGCCGGTAATCCGGCCGACGAATCAGGGCGATCGTGAGGTGGCACCAGTGCCACCTCACCCCCGCAGGCTCTGGCTGTTCGAACAGCCAGTAATTCCGGGTCACCGGGTCACTGGAGACCCGATTGACCCGGAATCGCCGCAGATCGCTGGACTGAATTGTCCAGCGATCTGCGGCGATCGCCGACATGGGGGGGCATAATGACCCCCCTGGGCGATATGCCGGGATGCCTGCTGAACGATTTCAGCAGGCATCCGGCTCCGGTCCCCAACCGGCTAGCGGTGGGGACCGGAATTCCCACGGGCGTATGGATACGCCCTGCGTCCTTAAGGACTCGGGATGCAGGGCGTATCCATACGCCCTGCGTCCTTAAGAGGTTAAACCCCTTATTTCCAATTGTATTCAGCTGCCTTTGCATTAAAGTCTTGTACTTGTGATATATGAATTGGAAAATGCAAACCAGAATTGATTTTTTTTCTTACCCCTGGGCTGGTTACTTGTCATTATGTTAAATTGGAAATTTTAAAGGTATGAGTGAAATCTTGTTTCCTTGTTACTATGGCTTTGTCAATAACATTTGTAAGGAAGGTTAACTTAACATATGATTAAATAGTTCCTAAGCTGCAATCACAGTTAACCATGTTTTGAAGGATGGAGACATTATTTTTCAGCACAACTCTGTGTCTTTGTTCCACAACAAATGGTCTGCTGGTTATACCAGTCTGTAGATGGTATAATACCCAGCAGTCCATTCCTAATAGTATTTGAGAGAGTGCAATTTTGGGTTTAGTACACAGCGACTGTGTGCTGCAGCACTGTTGTGTACTGCTGGTGTTGTACAAAAATATGTTTTTAACCTGTTAAGGACCCAGGGCGTACCTGTACGCCCTGAGTCCGCTCCCGATCTATAACGCAGGGCCACGTGTTAAGATACAAGTACGAGCTTTTTCCCTGCAGCCACTTCTAGCATTATACGCTCACTTATCCAATGGCACAGAAGCTGAATGTGCTCCTGTCCAAGTTGCTGGTACTGCAGTCCCTCCCTTTTCAAGTGGACACTCAGAGTACGGGGTGTTTTGATAGGCAGGGGCTTGAGCATGTGGTAGCTCACCTCACGGCGGACCGCCAGCTCGATGCTAACCAGAATGGATAATCAAAAAATGTAAATAAATTCTAATTAAATTAAATAAAAATTACATAAAAAATCTACCACATCCAGATGCTCTGCGGCAGTGATTCTAATAGCCTGTATGTAATCTGCATGCCTGTAATCTGCATGTCATACTGAATAACAGTATTATTTCACTAACACAGAATACTCCCTATGCATGTTCTACACCCTTATTGAGCCTTTCTGTAGGCCAGAAATAGTTGTTTTTTAATATCGATTTGCTGTTAATAAATTCAGACCGAACCAAATTTTTTCGGAAAATTTGGCGAATCGCTCATCTCTATATCAAGCCATTGAATTTAATACCAAACATAAATTTAGAATTAATTTTAAAGTGTGAGTCTGCTAATTCAAATAAGCCTTATTAAATTGTGCAGCTCATTAAAAAAAAAAAACAATTTAACAGCTGGCAAGTAATAAATACTGTAGTAAATACTGTAGCTCATTGAGGGTTTTTTTTTTTTTTTTTTTTTTTCATTTTGCCAAATTTGGTGCAGCCAGATGATATTTTAAAGTTTTCATCTCTTTTAAGGTTTCTTTATTAAAATTTAAAAGGCATATTCATTGTCACACAGATAAATGGTGTGCGACATTGGCAAATGTTGCACACTTTCATGTAAACGTCATGCCAGCTGGAACCACATTAAGCTAGCAGCACCATGCTGGCTTTAAACTGAACATCACATGTGTCACTCTCATAGACTTACTAGATAAGCAGGGATGCATTTCATCACTACTAATGTCTGTCAGCTGCATGGTGTACACCACTTTATATTGTGCAGTATAGAAAAAAGAAAAAGACTGCAAACGGCGCCTCGTGTATTACCCTTTAGAGTAGGTATGGAGAAGTAAAGCCCCTTAAAAGTGGCTGCTCACCTTGGAGAAGGAGAAATAGTGCATATCACCTCAATCAGAGGTATAAAGGTGGAGCAGGCTGCTCAGCTGGAGGGTCCGCAGGAGTCAGGTGAACCTGTCCTGTTGAAGCATGCGAAGAGGTGGAGAAAAAAGGACCAACGATTTTCCAGGCGTTGCTAGCTCAAAAACACCGGAGGCATGAGTTATAGATGAAAGATCCTGGCAGGGATCATATTTATTAAAAAAACAGTACAGATGACTCGTTTCGAGGGTAAACCCCTCTTCGTCAGATCAGCATAACATACATAGGACACATGACAAGTTTAAATACAGTGTGAACAGGCTCCAAAAACGCAAAGTGGGCGTGGCTAGAATGGTCAAAGGTGTTGCCTTTACACACATAGCATGGAATCAACAGTCATAAAAAAATTAAGATATAGTAAGGATAAGATGTACAGTTATATAGTGTGAAAACTGGTAAGCTAAAGAGGTGAATATTATGTAAATGCTGCATTTAAGCAGCGACATGTACGAGTGCAGGTAAGGGCAGCGCTCATCCCGAGATGGTTGTTAGGGACGCATCGCTAACCACATAGGAGGCAGGGGGATAGAGCCAATCAGCGAGGTCCGGCTGCTTGGCCTATCAGCGGACAGCGCGGTCAGGCCATTCAGCTGGTGCTGCCGCGCTGTTTGCAGGAAGCGACGCGTCCCTGCTGGTTGTTAGGGACGTGTTGTTATGAATAAGCGGCTGGAAGTGAAGCCATCAATATTAAAGGCCGGGATTAATAGCCCTACCCCATAACAGAGGGGCGGAACATGATAAAAAGGCAGCGCGATTCAAAACAGAAAAGCACTCATAGGAGTGGGCTAAAAGGTATGAGCCTACAGCAGTTGAAAGTGGACTGGCAAAAATAATAACATGCAAACAAAAAAAGGGGGGGTGGTAGGGAGAGGGAGAGGGAGGTTAATGGGAATGGATCATAGACACATAATTATTTATTGAGATCAGATAAAACGTGTCTAGAGAGCCATCATGATTCAGGGCATAAGGGTAACATTGCCGAAATGTGAGAATATATGAGTGGTAAAAGAACCAGAGCTGTCTATGACAGCTATACACATAGGAGGGCAGAATATAATAGACATGATAATTATAATATAATGAAAACAAAATCGGACGTAAGGGGGCAATAAATCACCAAAAACCTCGTAGAAAAAAAGGTGTGACATAAAAAGCAAAAACCTAATGTCTATGATAAATTGGATAAAAAACTATCAGTATTTAGGAATATGTAGTAAAAAAAATTAATATAAATATTCTAAATATGGATATAAATTTATAAATATGTATATAATTTATGGATATAAATTTAATATTAAAGAAAATTAATATAAATATAAATGTTATAAATATGGATATAAATTTATAAATATGGAGTAAAAAATTATTATGAATATGCAGTGTTGGGATGTTAGTAAAACCACATAAAAGCACACTGTAAATAAGATGCAAAATATGTTAAAATGTAAACAATCGATAAATTAGTAAATGAGTAAATATTGGGCCATGAGTATATATAACAAATATTGAATAATTGTCAAAAAATGATTAGTCTGGCCAGAAGTAGCAGCTTTTAGTCTGCTAGGGGCCACTATATTGCGTAGAATGCGCCCACGTCTAAAGGTGACCGAGGGTTTGTTGGGTAGAATGTCACACAGGTAGGGATCTTTTAATAAAATCGACCAATGTTTGGATAGAATTTCCTTGACCTGCGTGTGTTCCCGTGTGAAGGTGGTAATAAAATTATAGGACCAGTCGTAGCTTTTGGAATTGTTGCGTGTCGTTTTAGACAGACATTCAGCTTGTGACAAGAAGGCCAGCTTACAGTCACAAGCTGAATGTATGTCTAAAACGACACGCAACAATTCCAAAAACTACGACTGGTCCTCTAATTTTATTACTACCTTCACACGGGAACACACGCAGGTCAAGGAAATTCTATCCAAACATTGGTCGATTCTATTAAAAGATCCCTACCTGTGTGACATTCTACCCAACAAACCCTCGGTCAGCTTTAGACGTGGGCGCACTCTACGCAATATAGTCGCCCCTAGCAGACTAAAAGCTGCTACTTCTGGCCAGACTAATAATTTTTTGACCAGTGTAGGTAGCTATCAATGTGGCATTACAAGATGTAAATGTTGTGCCAGTATCAACAATCGCTGTAAAAAAATGACGTCCACCAAAAAAGGCGAGCATTTTAACATCAAAACCTTTTTAAACTGTTCCTCTCAATATGTGATATATTTACTGGAATGCCCTTGCAAACTCCAATATGTGGGCCGCACCATCCGGTGCCTACGGGAAAGAATTAACAAACATCGTAGCAACACCCTTCATGGGTTTTTGCTACACAGTGTCTCCAGACACCTGCTTCAGGTACACAAGCAAGATTTCTGTTGCATTACGGTTACACCTATTGAAGGCATCTCAAAAGAGGACCCTCAAAGATTTAGTACATTGAGGAAAAGAGAGAACTTTTGGATCTATAAACTCAAAACTCTTGCACCTGGAGGCCTTAATGAACTTATTGAATGCTCCCTTTAATCCTCACCAATACTATTATTATCTGTCCATATGGTTATCTGTTTCTCTTGTATCAATTATTCAATATTTGTTATATATACTCATGGCCCAATATTTACTCATTTACAAATTTATCGATTGTTTACATTTTAACATATTTTGCATCTTATTTACAGTGTGCTTTTATGTGGTTTTACTAACATCCCAACACTGCGTATTCATAATAATTTTTTTACTCCATATTTATAAATTTATATCCATATTTATAACATTTATATTTATATTAATTTTCTTTAATATAAAATTTATATCCATAAATTATATACATATTTATAAATTTATATCCATATTTAGAATATTTATATCATTTTTTTTACTACATATTCCTAAATACTGATAGTTTTTTATCCAATTTATCATAGACATTGGGTTTTTGCTTTTTATGTCACACCTTTTTTTCTACGAGGTTTTTGGTGATTTATTGCCCCCTTACGTCCGATTTTGTTTTCATTATATTATAATTATCATGTCTATTATATTCTGCACTCCTATGTGTATAGCTGTCATAGACAGCTCTGGTTCTTTTACCACTTATATATTCTTACATTTCGGTAATGTTACCCTTATGCCCTGAATCATAATGGCTCTCTAGACACGTTTTATCTGATCTCAATAAATAATTATGTGTCTATGATCCATTCGCATTAACCTCCCTCTCCCTCTCCCTACCACCCCCCCTTTTTTTTTGTTTACATGTTATTATTTTTGCCAGTCCACTTGCAACTGCTGTAGGCTCATACCTTTTAGCCCACTCCTATGAGTGCTTTTCTGTTTTGAATCGCACTGCCTTTTTATCATGTTCTGCCCCTCTGTTACGGGGTAGGGCTATTAATCCCAGCCTTTAGTATTGATGGCTTCGCTTCCAGCCGCCCATTCATAGCAACGCGTCCCTAACAACCAGCAGGGATGCATCGCTTCCTGCAAACAGCGCGGTAGCGCCAGCTGATTGGCCTGACCGCTGATAGGCCAAGCAGCCGGACCTCGCTGATTGGCTCTATCCCCCTGCCTCCTATGTGGTTAGCGACGCGTCTCTAACAACCATCTCGGGATGAGCGCTGCCCTTACCTGCACTCGTACATGTCGCTGCTTAAATGCAGCATTTACATAATATCCACCTCTTTAGCTTACCAGTTTTCACACTATATAACTGTACATCTTATCCTTACTATATCTTCTTGTTTTTATGACTGTTGATTCCATGCTATGTGTGTAAGGGCAACACCTGTAGTGACCTTTGACCATTCTAGCCACTCCCACTTTATGTTTTTGGTGCCTGTTCACACTGTATTTAAACTTGTCATGTGTCCTATGTATGTTATGCTGATCTGATGAAGAGGGGTACTTTTGTTTTTTTAATAAATATGATCCCTGCCAGGATCTTTCATCTATAACTCATGCCTCCGGTGTTTTTGAGCTAGCAGCGCCTGGAAAATCGTTGGTCCTTTTTTCTCCACCTCTTCGCATTATACTGTGCAGGAGCCTGATACATGGCTTAGCTGTGCCAGCAGATATGCAGCAACAGGTCCAGCAAAGGTTATGCAGGTGTCACACCTTGCATGCCCTCTGCCCAGAAAGAAAGGAGTTAAGTAGTGGTTACAGGTTATTCCCCTCCCCCTCTTGCTAGGTACTCTCTGCTGTACCCACCCGACTGGCAGTTTTTCTAACACATGACTACTTGATGAGTAATAAATCACCCCAAGACAATAGAATCAATTCAAAATCTTTAAAAAAAAAAAAAATGGTTGAAAAAGAATAGGATGGAGTAAAGTGAACCCCTGCCATGTCCTTGGCCAGAAAACATGTTGGCAATATCAACACAGTGGGCACCATTCATTTGCCCAGGCCCAGT
Organism: Hyla sarda; assembly: GCF_029499605.1. Lineage (NCBI taxonomy): Eukaryota > Metazoa > Chordata > Amphibia > Anura > Hylidae > Hyla > Hyla sarda. The sequence goes on from NC_079189.1 coordinate 88,986,976, forward strand.
ACAGGAAGCAGCTGCAGCCCGGTGCCTGGTGAAAGTAGTAACAGCAGCAGCAAGCAAAAGTTGTCGATTTCTTTCATTCTTTCAGAGGTTGTGTTGTTTTGAAGGATAATGTGGGGATTGTGGACTGGTTGGCTCATTCTCGGTCATCTCAGTAAGAGGAAGAGTCTGACGATATGACCTTGAATCAGGTGTCAGTGGATTTCTGATCATCTACAGTTAAATCATGTAGTGGAAGTGGCCTTTTTAGACAGTCTTTTCCATCAGCCTTTGGAGAAGGTTGCAGAGGTGGTGGCAGTGGCCGAGCACAGTGGGTGGCATGTGTGGTGGTGTTATTGTAAGGCATCATGGTGGATATGCTGAGGGGGAAGGAGCCCATAATCAGACAAAATAAGTTCATGCTGAGGGCTGGGACGATGAGAAGATGTTTGATGATGATGATGATGTTGTTTTGGGCAGGACATGGAACCAGAAGGAGGAGCTGAAGTGTTCAGATCAGGAGGGTAGTGGTACTGTCAGCAAAGAAGAGCAGAGCCACGGTAGGTCCAGAACATCTGTCAAACATACCAAACCTGCTGGTATAACCAGTAGGCCTGCTGGTATAATCAGCTCAGGAGCAGGTGACAGCGACACTGTGGCATCTGTAGGCTCGAGAACATTTAATAGGAGGGGCTCAGCCATGTAGTAGTTTTTTTTCTAGTTTTCCAGAAAATGTGGCACATTGGCATCTTTGCAAATAGAAAGAAAGTCATGATCAGTGTAGGAACTTCGTCCCTACGAAAGCACATGAACCATGTTGGAAAGTTGAGATGCCCCACAATGAAAAGAAAACCTTGTTCCTGCTACTGCTTCTGTTGCTCCTCCAAATCCTTCTTGTCTGTCTAGCAGCCAAGCCTCTTCCAAAGGCAGCACAGTCACTGTCTAGTCTTCATCACTGCCATGTCCTCCTCTTCTTTCCTGTCAGCTATTGAGAAACCTATGTCACCTAGACAACAGAGTTTTCCCAGTCAGCCTACTGTAGTGCGCCTTAATTCACACCTGGCAAAGTTGTTGGTGGTGAAGGGACTACTGTGCAATTTTTTTGTCTCACGCCCTTCTTGCAACTAATGGGGTGTGTGAGACCTTGGTGGGGCATGACTAATCACCATTATTCTTCCAAAAAATACATCGTTTGCACACTTGGAGGAGAGGGTGGGGCATGACTAATCACCATTATTCTTCCAAGAAAGACATTCAGGGACATTTATCCTCGTTGCTTTGGTAAGCAAGTTCTGTAGTCATTTTTTTCTTGCAATTTTTTTGCTTCTGTATGACATATTTACCATACTATCACAGGGGGTTGATAAATTTGGCAAAAACCAAGAAATCACTTTTAAATACATTTTTTTAGCACATATAAGCAAAAACCAAATGATAACTACAGGACACCACTTTGCAACTTTGAAAAAAAATGTGTGTATATATATATGATGTGTGTGTGTTTATTAAAAAAAATGTTATTACTGTTTTTTCTCCCTAAATGCACTTACTCTTTTTTTTTTTTTTACTTCTTCTACAGATCCGTGTATCCTGTGGACTCCTTCAGATTCGGTGAACTACTTTGATGACCAGCGTTTTTCTTTGCTTCATGTTAATAAAATGGTTAACGAGGGCTTGTGGGGGAGTGTTTTTTTGTAATAAATTTTTTTTTGAACCTGTTTTGTTTTTTACTTACTGGACAGGCTTAGTAGTGAAGGCTGTCTTACAGACCGAGTCCATTACTAAGCCGGGCTTAGCATTAGCTACAAAAACAGCTAGCGCTAACCCCCAATTATTACCCTGGTACCCAACACCACAGGGGTGTCGGGAAGAGCCGGTACCAACAGGCCCGGAGCGTCTAAAATGGCGCTCCTGGGCCTAGGCGGTAACAGGCTGGCGTTATTTAAGCTGGGGAGGGCCAGTAACAATGGTCCTCGCCCACCCTGGTAACGTCAGGCTGTTACTGTTTGGTTGATATTTGGCTGAGAATAAAAATAGGGGGGACCCTATGTGTTTTTTTTTATATTTAATTATTTATTTAAAAAAACCGCATAGGGTCCCCCTATTTTTATTCTCAGCCAAATACCAACCAAACAGTAACAGCCTGACGTTACCAGGGTGGGCGAGGACCATTGTTACTGGCCCTCCCCAGCCTAAATAACACCAGCCTGTTACCGCCTAGGCCCAGGAGCGCCATTTTTGACGCTCTGGGCCTGTTGGTACCGGCTCTTCCCGGCACCCCTGTGGCGTTGGGTACCCGGGTAATAATTGGGGGTTAGTGCTAGCTGTTTTTGTGGCTAACGCTAAGCCCGGCTTAGTAATGGACTCCCTCTATTAGACAACTTCCACTACTAAGCCTGTCAAGTAAAGTAAGGAAAAAACACAACAGGTTTAAAAAAAAAAAAATTATTACAAAAAACACACCCCCACAAGCCCTCGTTAACCATTTTATTAAAATCAAACAAAGAAAAACGCTGGTCATCGAAGTAGTCCACTGAATCCGAAGGAGTCCACAGGATACACGGATCTGAAATGAGAAGAAAAAACAAAAAAACTAAAAATAGGTTAGTACATTTATTATCACCTGCTCGCACATCTCCCGCCCCGCACCACTACAACTCCCAGCATGCCCTTACAGTAAGGACATGCTGGGAGTTGTAGTCCTGCAGCTGGGGGCAGGGGACAAGCTTGTCATTCGCCTGCACTGCACAACTACAACTCCGAGCATGTCCTTACAGTAAGGGCATGCTGGGAGTTGTAGTCCTGCAAAGGGAGCCCGGGCACACACACACACAGAGAGTCACACACAGTCACACACACACAGTCACACACACACACACACAGTCACACACACACAAACACACACAGAGTCACAGACAGACAGAGAGACGGACACACACACTCACCCATCCAGCGCAGCGCTCCTTCTCTCTGGGCACCCTGCAAGTGACGTCACTGACGGAGGGACATCAGGCCGGCGCAACCGAAGACGTGGGAGCGGAGGCCGGGCACAGTGCAGGTGAAGGTCGGGGGGGGGTTACGGATGGGCACAGTGCAGGTGAAGGCCGGTGGGGGGGGGGTGTATGCTGATGGACCCCCCCCCCCTGACAGACTCCTATATCTCCTAATCATGTCACTGTTACGGTCAAGTCCTGTGATTGGCTGCTGGTCCTGGCCAATCACAGGACCCAGCGGGAAATGTGAAATGACAGCAGGGGATTTTTGAGTCTGCGGCACCGGTATATGTTATAAGGAGCCCGGGCTGACATTACAGTGCAGCCGCCCGGGCTCCTCATACTGCCTCCCCGCTACCCTCACTTAATAATGATGGGGACACTGATATACATCCCCCCCCCTTGTCTCCCGCCCGCGCCGCTCAGCTCCCGCTGCTACAAGACTACAACTCCCAGCGTGTCCTCACTGTAAGGGCATGCTGGGACTTGTAGTCTTGCAACAGTTAGCAGACAGATGGGAGTTGTGTGGCTCTGGCATGTGAGAGGGGGGGGTCCCTGTACAGTGTCCCTGTAGCGAAGTGAGGGTAGAAAGGAGAAAGTATGTCGGAGCCCGGGCAGCAGTAGCTTTTCCTGCCCCATGTTGGAGCTGGAGTAAATTTAGTCAATTTTTACGGCCGTTGCAACATTTTATTGCACAGTTAATAAATACCTGACTAAACCAAATCCATTTTAAAAAATTAACTACGTAAGCAAGTTTGAATTTTCTTGCTTTTCTTGTTCTTCATGCAGCATGCAGATTGTCGCACAAAAACACACGTAGTCGCAGTTGCGACAATTTTGCGACAATTATAGTAAAGAAAACCTGACTAAACCCCTTGATAAATGTCTGTCATTGTTTGCACATTTGGAGGAGAGGGTGGGCCATTGCATGCAGTTGTAGATGTGCAGCACAGTGCATGCATCGGTCGATACTTGGAGTAATAGCTATGGCCAGGGTCAATACAAGGCTTCTCTGCACTGAGGACATGAAATAGTGACACCTGCTGCATATCCTCCTCCCCATTCAGGTATTCCTCCACAGACATTTTGCATTACCCCACATGGAATAGCATAGCTTAGTCTCCTCTTCCTACTCCCTTTTTTCATTGGAGCAATGTCAAGTGCTACAACACTGTATTACATCGGCTAAGCCTCGTTGAGGAAAGCTACACAGTGGAGGACTTGCTGCACTGTGTGCAGCAGGACGTTTCACACTGGCTCTCTACTTGTAATCTGAGATTGGGAAATGTAGCCGCCGATAATGGCTGCATAGAGGTACATTACACAATTCTGTATAGCACAAATGGCTAAATGTTTAAAGTCAAACGTTCAGTTATGTGCTAGATATGTGCAGAAAAGTTTGTGTTTGGTTTAGCCATTCTTATACTTTTAAACCATGCCCTCCTACAGCTCCAAAAAAGTCTTCTTCAACAACACCTATTTTGCGATGTTCCAACATGGTGGAACTTAAAATTACACATGTTGGACTGCCTATTTCAGCAGCGTAAAGCAGTGACAGACCACCTATTGCAGCAGACAGACAGTTTTGGAGCCAGTGGGACTTTCAGCTGAGGCATTGGCAGCTAATCAGAGACATAGGATATTTAAGCAAGGCAATACGATATTTAAGCAAGGACAGCAGTAGAATTATTGATGTTATGCTTGTCACGATGCCGGCTGGCAGGTAGTGGATCCTCTGTGCCAGAGAGGGATTGGCGTGGACCGTGCTAGTGGACCGGTTCTAAGCCACTACTGGTTTTCACCAGAGCCCGCCGCAAAGCGGGATGGTCTTGCTGCGGCGGTAGTGACCAGGTCGTATCCACTAGCAACGGCTCACCTCTCTGGCTGCTGAAGATAGGCGCGGTACAAGGGAGTAGGCAAAAGCAAGGTCGGACGTAGCAGAAGGTCGGGGCAGGCAGCAAGGATCGTAGTCAGGGGCAACGGCAGAAGGTCTGGAAACACAGGCAAGGAACACACAAGGAACGCTTTCACTGGCACTAAGGCAACAAGATCCGGCAAGGGAGTGCAGGGGAAGTGAGGTGATATAGGGAAGTGCACAGGTGAACACACTGATTGGAACCACTGCGCCAATCAGCGGCGCAGTGGCCCTTTAAATCGCAGAGACCCGGCGCGCGCGCGCCCTAGGGAGCGGGGCCGCGCGCGCCGGGACAGAACAGACGGAGAGCGAGTCAGGTAGGGGAGCCGGGGTGCGCATCGCGAGCGGGCGCTACCCGCATCGCGAATCGCATCCCGGCTGGCAGCGGAATCGCAGCGCCCCGGGTCAGAGGACGTGACCGGAGCGCTGCCGCGGGGAGAGTGAAGCGAGCGCTCCGGGGAGGAGCGGGGACCCGGAGCGCTCGGCGTAACAGTACCCCCCCCCTTGGGTCTCCCCCTCTTCTTAGAGCCTGAGAACCTGAGGAGCAGACTTTTGTCTAGGATGTTGTCCTCAGGTTCCCAGGATCTCTCTTCAGGACCACAACCCTCCCAGTCCACTAAAAAAAAATTTTTCCCTCTGACCTTTTTGGCAGCTAAAATTTCTTTGACCGAGAAGATGTCCGAGGAGCCGGAAACAGGAGTGGGAGGAACAGATTTGGGAGAAAAACGGTTGAGGATGAGTGGTTTGAGAAGAGAGACGTGAAAGGCATTAGGGATACGAAGAGAGGGAGGAAGAAGAAGTTTATAAGAGACAGGATTAATTTGACACAAAATTTTGAAAGGACCAAGATAGCGTGGTCCCAACTTGTAGCTAGGGACACGGAAGCGGACATATTTAGCGGAGAGCCATACCTTGTCTCCAGGGGAAAAAACGGGGGGAGCTCTTCTTTTCTTATCCGCGAACTTCTTCATGCGTGATGAAGCCTGTAAGAGAGAATTTTGGGTCTCTCTCCATATGATGGAAAGGTCACGAGAAATTTCATCCACAGCGGGCAGACCAGAGGGCAAGGGAGTAGGGAGGGGGGGAAGAGGGTGACGGCCGTACACCACGAAAAATGGGGATTTGGAGGAAGACTCAGAGACCCTGAAGTTATACGAGAATTCGGCCCATGGGAGGAGATCTGCCCAGTCATCCTGGCGGGAGGAAACAAAATGTCGCAAATAATCACCCAAGATCTGGTTAATCCTTTCTACTTGTCCATTGGACTGGGGATGATATGCAGAAGAAAAATTTAATTTAATCTTGAGTTGTTTACAGAGAGCCCTCCAGAATTTAGACACGAATTGGACGCCTCTATCCGAGACAATCTGCGTAGGCAACCCGTGAAGACGAAAAATGTGTACAAAAAATTGTTTAGCCAACTGAGGCGCAGAAGGAAGACCAGGAAGAGGGATGAAATGTGCCATTTTGGAGAATCGATCAACGACCACCCAAATAACAGTGTTGCCACGGGAAGGGGGTAAATCAGTAATAAAATCCATACCAATCAGAGACCAAGGCTGTTCGGGGACAGGCAGAGGATGAAGAAAACCAGCGGGCTTCTGGCGAGGAGTCTTATCCCGGGCACAGATAGTGCAGGCTCGCACAAAGTCCACAACATCCGTCTCCAGAGTCGGCCACCAATAGAAGCGGGAGATGAGTTGCACAGATTTCTTGATACCCGCATGACCTGCGAGATGGGAGGAGTGACCCCATTTGAGGATTCCGAGGCGTTGGCGAGGAGAAACAAAGGTCTTTCCTGGAGGAGTCTGCCTGATGGAGGCAGGAGAAGTGGAGATCAGGCAGTCAGGTGGAATGATGTGTTGCGGAGAGAGTTCAACTTCTGAGGCATCCGAGGAACGAGAGAGAGCATCGGCCCTAATGTTCTTATCGGCAGGACGAAAGTGAATCTCAAAATTAAATCGGGCAAAGAACAGAGACCACCGGGCCTGGCGAGGATTCAGCCGTTGGGCAGACTGGAGGTAGGAGAGGTTCTTGTGGTCGGTGTAGATAATAACAGGAGAACTTGATCCCTCCAGCAGATGCCTCCATTCCTCAAGTGCTAATTTAATGGCTAGAAGCTCTCGATCCCCGATGGAGTAGTTCCTCTCCGCTGGAGAGAAGGTCCTAGAGAAAAAACCACAAGTGACAGCATGCCCGGAAGAATTTTTTTGTAGAAGAACAGCTCCAGCTCCCACTGAGGAGGCATCAACCTCCAATAGGAAGGGTTTGGAAGGGTCAGGTCTGGAGAGGACGGGAGCCGAAGAAAAGGCAGACTTGAGTCGTTTAAAGGCGTCTTCTGCTTGAGGGGGCCAGGACTTGGGATCAGCATTTTTTTTGGTTAAAGCCACGATAGGAGCCACAATGGTAGAAAAATGTGGAATAAATTGCCTGTAATAATTGGCGAACCCCAAAAAGCGTTGGATAGCACGGAGTCCGGAGGGGCGTGGCCAATCTAAGACGGCAGAGAGTTTGTCTGGATCCATCTGTAGTCCCTGGCCAGAGACCAAATATCCTAGAAAAGGAAGAGATTGGCATTCAAACAGACATTTCTCAATTTTGGCATAGAGTTGGTTGTCACGAAGTCTCTGAAGAACCATACGGACATGCTGGCGGTGTTCTTCTAGATTGGCAGAAAAAATTAGGATATCGTCCAGATATACAACAACACAGGAGTATAACAGATCACGAAAAATTTCATTGACAAAGTCTTGGAAGACGGCAGGGGCGTTGCACAGTCCAAAGGGCATGACCAGATACTCAAAGTGTCCATCTCTGGTGTTAAATGCCGTTTTCCACTCGTCCCCCTCTCTGATGCGGATGAGGTTATAGGCGCCTCTTAAGTCCAATTTAGTGAAGATGTGGGCACCTTGGAGGCGATCAAAGAGTTCAGAGATGAGGGGTAAGGGGTAGCGGTTCTTAACCGTGATTTTATTAAGACCGCGGTAGTCAATGCATGGACGTAGGGAGCCATCTTTTTTGGACACAAAGAAAAATCCGGCTCCGGCAGGAGAGGAGGATTTACGGATAAAGCCCTTTTTTAGATTCTCCTGGACGTATTCGGACATGGCAAGAGTCTCTGGGGCAGAGAGAGGATAAATTCTGCCCCGGGGTGGAGTAGTGCCCGGGAGGAGGTCGATAGGGCAATCATAAGGCCTGTGAGGAGGTAGAGTCTCAGCTTGTTTTTTGCAGAAAACATCCGCGAAGTCCATATAGGCCTTAGGGAGACCGGTTACTGGAGGAAGCACAGAGTTACGGCAAGGGTTACTGGGAACCGGTTTTAGACAGTTCTTGGAACAAGAGGACCCCCAACTCTTGATCTCCCCAGTGGACCAATCCAGGGTAGGGGAATGAAGTTGAAGCCAGGGAAGTCCAAGGAGAATTTCCGAGGTGCAATTGGGGAGGACCAAAAGTTCAATCCTCTCATGATGAGATCCGATGCTCATAAGAAGGGGCTCCGTGCGGAAACGTATGGTACAGTCCAATCTTTCATTATTTACACAATTGATGTAGAGGGGTCTGGCGAGACTGGTCACCGGGATGTTGAACCTGTTGACGAGAGAGGCCAAAATAAAATTTCCTGCAGATCCAGAGTCCAAGAAGGCCACTGTAGAGAAGGAGAAGGCAGAGGCAGACATCCGCACAGGCACAGTAAGACGTGGAGAAGCAGAGTAGACATCAAGGACTGTCTCATCTTTGTGCGGAGTCAGCGTACGTCTTTCCAGGCGGGGAGGACGGATAGGACAATCTCTCAGGAAGTGTTCGGTACTAGCACAGTACAGGCAGAGGTTCTCCATACGGCGTCGTGTCCTCTCTTGAGGTGTCAGGCGAGACCGGTCGACCTGCATAGCCTCCACGGCGGGAGGCACAGGAACAGATTGCAGGGGACCAGAGGAGAGAGGAGCCGAGGAGAAGAAACGCCTCGTGCGAACAGAGTCCATATCTTGGCGGAGTTCCTGACGCCTTTCGGAAAAACGCATGTCAATGCGAGTGGCTAGGTGAATAAGTTCATGTAGATTAGCAGGAATTTCTCGTGCGGCCAGAACATCTTTAATGTTGCTGGATAGGCCTTTTTTGAAGGTCGCGCAGAGGGCCTCATTATTCCAGGACAATTCTGAAGCAAGAGTACGGAATTGTACGGCATACTCGCCAACGGAAGAATTACCCTGGACCAGGTTCAACAGGGCAGTCTCAGCAGAAGAGGCTCGGGCAGGTTCCTCAAAGACACTTCGGATTTCCGAGAAGAAGGAGTGTACAGAGGCAGTGACGGGGTCATTGCGGTCCCAGAGCGGTGTGGCCCATGACAGGGCTTTTCCGGACAGAAGGCTGACTACGAAAGCCACCTTAGACCTTTCAGTGGGAAACAGGTCCGACATCATCTCCAGATGCAGGGAACATTGGGAAAGAAAGCCACGGCAAAACTTAGAGTCCCCATCAAATTTATCCGGCAAGGATAAGCGTATCCCAGGAGCGGCCACTCGCTGCGGAGGAGGTGCAGGAGCTGGCGGAGGAGATGACTGCTGAAGCTGTGGTAGTAACTGTTGTAGCATAACGGTCAGTTGAGACAGCTGTTGGCCTTGTTGCGCTATCTGTTGTGACTGCTGGGCGACCACCGTGGTGAGGTCAGCGACAACTGGCAGAGGAACTTCAGCGGGATCCATGGCCGGATCTACTGTCACGATGCCGGCTGGCAGGTAGTGGATCCTCTGTGCCAGAGAGGGATTGGCGTGGACCGTGCTAGTGGACCGGTTCTAAGCCACTACTGGTTTTCACCAGAGCCCGCCGCAAAGCGGGATGGTCTTGCTGCGGCGGTAGTGACCAGGTCGTATCCACTAGCAACGGCTCACCTCTCTGGCTGCTGAAGATAGGCGCGGTACAAGGGAGTAGGCAAAAGCAAGGTCGGACGTAGCAGAAGGTCGGGGCAGGCAGCAAGGATCGTAGTCAGGGGCAACGGCAGAAGGTCTGGAAACACAGGCAAGGAACACACAAGGAACGCTTTCACTGGCACTAAGGCAACAAGATCCGGCAAGGGAGTGCAGGGGAAGTGAGGTGATATAGGGAAGTGCACAGGTGAACACACTGATTGGAACCACTGCGCCAATCAGCGGCGCAGTGGCCCTTTAAATCGCAGAGACCCGGCGCGCGCGCGCCCTAGGGAGCGGGGCCGCGCGCGCCGGGACAGAACAGACGGAGAGCGAGTCAGGTAGGGGAGCCGGGGTGCGCATCGCGAGCGGGCGCTACCCGCATCGCGAATCGCATCCCGGCTGGCAGCGGAATCGCAGCGCCCCGGGTCAGAGGACGTGACCGGAGCGCTGCCGCGGGGAGAGTGAAGCGAGCGCTCCGGGGAGGAGCGGGGACCCGGAGCGCTCGGCGTAACAATGCTGCTGATATCTCTTCTGGAGAAAATGCTCATGGTCATGATTGAGCAAGGAAGTATGGAGGAAGGTTCACATCTGGCTGGCAGCAGTGTGGATACACTTTTTGAGGAAGAGTTGGATGAGAAAAGGGAACCTGAGGTGAAGGATTTTATTATGGAACCTGTCGAAGGCATAGAGGATAAGAAATCTACACAAGGTGACAGTGATAATTATGTAGACGACCAACCATGGGACAGAGGCGGAACTAGCTGCCCACTCGGGAAAGCTGGCAAAGATGAAAAGCTGCATGCTTTCTTGCTTGCGCACTGACAGGCATAGGAAATAGATGAGTACTGGATAGCCACACTCGGTATAAAGCAAGAATAGGGGATTTTTATGGCTTTCGAGAAGAAGGCTAAATTGGATTTTTTATAGGGACAAGCTACGCAGCCAGCTTGCCACAGCTTTCTAACAGCAAACATCTGCTGATCAGGGGTACACATTCTGCTCCCAGCTGAGTTAACACTTCGCTCACTCTACTAGCACTGCCCCTGCAAGAGGCAGGAGTAGCAAAAGATACACTTTAGAGTACATGATGACCAAATGTTTGCATACAACTTGACATAAATCACCAGAGGGATGTACACCACTACCTGAACAACCAGGTTTATGTTTACCTAAGCTATAAGCTTTGCCTTTTCTCTGACAGACACCAGATTAGACCATTGGCCAGAACTTGCTAAGTTTGCCTTGGGTGTTCTTTTTTTCTCACCTTTCAGTGTAACATCATAGAGAGCTGTTTATAAGCCGAGGAATGTGCTCTCTATCACCCAAGTGCAAGAAAAAAGTGCAAATGTTTTACACTTGAAAAAAGTGCACGAGGATGCGGTCCATTGCAAAGCCCTTCTCTGAAAAGAGAGAGGCCCTCCCCAACATAACCCCTCTTCCCCTCCAGGCCAAAAGGCACCTGCAAGGGTCAAGGTTCAATGTCCCTTTTCGTTGAAGCTTTTAGGAGACCACAAGTGCTCCTGGCATCAACCTAGCTGTTAGCCTCCGCTCCCACGTCTTCGGTTGCGCCGGCCTGATGTCCCTCCGTCAGTGACGTCACTCGCAGGGCGCCCAGAGAGAAGGAGCGCTGCGCTGGATGGGTGAGTGTGTGTGTCCGTCTCTCTGTCTGTCTGTGACTCTGTGTGTGTTTGTGTGTGTGTGACTGTGTGTGTGTGTGTGACTGTGTGTGTGTGACTGTGTGTGACTCTGTGTGTGTGTGTGTGCCCGGGCTCCCTTTGCCGGACTACAACTCCCAGCATGCCCTTACTGTAAGGACATGCTCGGAGTTGTAGTTGTGCAGTGCAGGCGAATGACAAGCTTGTCCCCTGCCCCCAGCTGCAGGACTACAACTCCCAGCATGTCCTTACTGTAAGGGCATGCTGGGAGTTGTAGTGGTGCGGGGCGGGAGATGTGCGAGCAGGTGATAATAAATGTACTAACCTATTTTTTGTTTTTTTGTTTTTTCTTCTCATTTCAGATCCGGTGGGCTGGAAATGGTGGATACAGTCCTAGAAAACTCTCTCCTAAGACTGTATCCACCTTTTCCAGCCCACCGGAGCACCTGAAAGCTGAACTAATTTATGCAGGCTAAAATCCGTAGTGTTGAGCGGCATAGGCCATATTTGAATTCGCGATGTTTTGCGAATATATGGACGAATATTCGTAATATATTCGCTAAATTCACATATTCGTAATATTTGCTTTTTATTTTCGCATATGCGGAAATTAGCACGCCAGTCTCACACAGTAGTATTAGAGCCTTCTTTACACCACACAAGCTGGAAGCAGAGAGGGATGATCGCTGTGATACAGTAGTATTAGAGCCTTCTTTACACCACACAAGCTGGAAGCAGAGAGGGATGATCGCTGTGATGTGTACTGTGAAAAAAAAAATTAAAAAATAAACGAATATTCGTAATTGCGAATATATAGTGCTATATTCGCGAATTCGCGAATACGCGATATTTGCGAATAAAATTCGCATTGCGAATATTCGTGAGCAACACTAAAAATCAGCAACTGCCGAGCCGAGAAGTTCATGAGGAATCAAATCACTGTAACTTCGCTCATCTCTACTACTGGTAGTACTACCACCATCCCTGATGCCCACTGGCTACAGCTATCATTAGTCCACCCACTACTGCCTGTTGTCTACAGGCTACTAATATCACTAGTCCAACTGATGCCTGCTATCCACTGGCTACTATAACTACCACTAGTCCACCACTGCCTGCTGTCCGCTGGCTACTACAAGTACCACCAGTTCGCCCCTGCCACTGTGCGCTAGCTACTACAGCTATTACTAGTCCACCCACCATTGGTTGCTGTCCGCTGGCAACAACAATCACTAGTCCACCACTGCCTGCTGTCTGCTGGCTACAACTATGACTAGTCCACCACTGCTTGCTATCCACTGGCTACAACTATCACTAGTGTTGAGGGATAGCCAATGTATTGTTTACATCTACCACAGTAGTGCACCCATATTCCTGTATTGTATTCTAATTGTTACACATCCACACCGTTTATCTGGTGTAGGATTCTATTGTGGCACTTTTAGTTCACTGCAGGCATCCTCCATTGTATGCATTTTTATGCTGGGGATCGCCCCTAGCAACGGACTACAAGGGCACGATCTGCTCCCCCAGAATAAATGCACAACCGCATTTGGGGTTGAGCACCTCCAGCCATTTGAGACCACGTTTTTTGTTGTTTGTTCAAATTTTTATATTTGGAGGTGTGTAAACTCCAACATTAATGCGCTTTGAATATCTACAAGGCAGCATTAAGGTAGCACCTGTGAGGCCAGGCACCCATATTAGCCAACTCAGGGGGGGCTTGCAGCTTGCCTCCCTCCTCCCATTGCATGTGTGCTCAGTCACGCTGGAGGGTATCTGGGAGGAAGTTGTGAGTCAACCAAATGCTGCCGTAATTGCCCACTGGCCCCTGTTTTGCTTATCAAGCACAGGTAGGATTAGCGTTAGGTCTCGCACCAATTTGAGAAACCTTGGCGTTGGTGTGCGGGCTCTGGTGTGTCCTTCATATAAGGATACACTGGCGAATGTCTCAATTTTAACATCAGTGTTGAGGGATAGCCAATGTATTTTTTACATCTACCACAGTAGTGCACCCATATTCCTGTATTGTACAACTATCACTAGCCCACCACTGATAATACAACAGTCCACTATAGTTTTTTGTCTGCTGGTAACAACTTGCACCAGTCCACCACCCTTGCTGCTCCTACTATCAGCCAGGCCTACATACACCACCCATAATCCCCAACTTTTCATACGCTGTCCGTGCATGCTGGAGTTGTAGTTTTGCCACAGTTGGAGGCACACTGGTGGGGAAGCAGACTAAAAGAGTGTTTCCCCACCAGTGTGCCTCCAGCTGTTGCATTACTACAACTCCCAGCATGCACAGACAGCCAAAGGGCATGCTAGGAGTTGTAGTTGTGCCTCCAGCTGTACCATAACTAGGAGGCACATAGCACTCACCTCCTGCTGCTGTCTGGTTCCTGCTCTGCCAACACTGATCCCATGCCTCCACCGATGACAGGTACCCTCTCCGTCTCAGGTCACTGACGGGCACATGCTCTTGCCCTCCATCAGTGTCCATATCTCTGCTGTATGGAGTGATTATCTGCTGTGAGGAGTGAATTGTGATTAAAGTTTCACATAAGCGATCACTGCTGGAATCTAAACTGCCTTTTGACCTTTAACTTTTTTTTCTTCAGTCTACCTCTAGGGGGAGGGGTAGTCACACACAGGTGTATAAATCTTAGCTTGGGACTGTGTGAGCGAGCTCTGTCTGTGAGTGGGCTTTTTGGGTTGACAGGTTGCTGGGTGGGGCTGGAGAGGACCCAGCAGTCATAGTACATATTGGCACCAATGAAAAAGTAAGAGGTAGGTGGAGTGTCCTTAAAAATGATTTCAGGGACTTAGGCCACAAGCTTAAGGCAAGGACCTCCAAGGTAATATTTTCTGAAATATTACCTGTACCACGAGCCACACCAGAGAGGCAGCGGGAGATTAGGGAGGTAAACAAGTGGCTCAGAAGCTGGTGTAGGAAGGAGGGGTTTGGGTTCATGGAGAACTGGGCTGATTTTGCTGTCGGTTACCGGCTGTACCGTAGGGACGGGCTGCACCTCAATGGGGAGGGTGCAGCTGTGCTTGGGTAGAAGATGGCTAGAAGGGTGGAGGAGTGTTTAAACTAGGGACTGGGGGGGAAGGAACCTACAACATAGAGGGGGAAGATAGTGTAGATAGGTGTGAATTATAAATGTACCTGGGGGTGGAGCGGAGGGAGGGGTTAGAATAGTTAATAGGAAGAGGCTTTGTAGGAAAATAAAACTTACACCCTTGAATCCCATTAACCCCAATAACATAAAGGATGGAAATGTAAAGTGTATGTTCACAAATGCCAGAAGCCTAGCAAATAAAATTGTGGAGCTTGAGGCCTTGATACTGGAGGAACATATTGATTTAGTTGGGGTCACTGAGACATGGCTGGACTCCTTGCATGACTGGGCTGTTAATCTGCAGGGGTTTACATTGTTTCGCAAAGATAGAATGAACAGAAAAGGTGGTGGAGTCTGTC